>NC_067401.1:293738500-294039214 GCF_016432865.1 Antechinus flavipes | reverse complement strand
TTCACTACCTGAGCAATTAAAGGTGAGCTTCTGGACAGAAAAGAGATATTGGGGCCATGCTTCAGGGCAGGCAGTCACCCTCCCTTCCCAAGGGAGAAGGTGAACAAAGCTAAGGAAAGTAGACACTTTAGAAATGACCTTGCATAACTCTCTATGCTCCTGAAAGAAGAGGTACTACTAAAAGAGTCATAGAAAAGAATAGAAAAGCGGCATTTATTTTCAAAATCAAAAAGTCAAATAATACTGTGCTTACAAATAATACTGTACATATACATATAGATAAACATATATACACAAATATATTCCAAAGAACATTTTCCAATCTTTCCCACTAAATCATAACCCAGTACCTTATTAATACAAAGCACCACACCACATTTCAATTTTAGCCATTACAAAGATGAATACTGTATAGATGGTGAAAACAACAAAGATAAAGGAGCAATTAACTATGTTCTGTACACAAGGAATGAAAACATAGCTTGTTGTAAGACAGAAAAAGCATAATCTAGAATTCATAATTGGGGGGCACAGAACAATTAAATTAGAAGTGGGAAAAAACACAATAGTTACTTTGAAATAGAGAGAATCATTACACTAGAAATTAGCCAGTTGCAGGAGGAAATAGTATAGGAGTCCAGATAGGATCATCAACATGGTAGAGAATCCTGGGGTTTCCAGTTAACGGTTCCATATTGAAGTACTTTACCATCCTAAGCATATAGTTCTTAATATACATTGTGCCAAAGACCATTAAAGGGGGCAAAGGAACCTCAGGAAGAACCTAAATGAGTCTTGCTTAGAAAAGCTCAAGTAATAGTAGGGATAGTGATCAGAAAGATCTTAGCACAAAAATTTATTTCTATCAAAAGAATCATGCTCACTTTTCTTTCATTCACATTTTTCCCTGTGCTTCATCCCATGCCTTCTCTGCACTCCAATTCCTGATTTGTCAGTAGCCGAGAAGAAAAGCATTTAAACCAGTAACAGGAAGTGAGGCATTATAAGGTTTTTTTTTTTTTTTTGGTTGTTTGCTTTTACTTTTTTTATTGTTTGTTTTTCTGGGCTACTGTTTCTCCATAAGCCTTGCTTTACATTAGTCACACACATTTCTATACGTTTACTCTCTTCCCTTTTTACCACATCTTCTAGGAATCTTCCATGTTTAAAAATTCTATCTTCTATTCAGCTTTACTGATTCTGATAACCCCATTTCCTTCCCTCCATTCTAGATCTTATCATAGATAATATATTCCCAAATTATACAAGCAATTGGCCTAGTAATCAAGTAGAGTGATTGTTTACTGTGAAACAGCATGTCTTCAAATGTCATTACATGATTTACATATGACAGACAGGCAAACAGATAGATAAATAGATAGACTGACAGAAAGATAGATAAAATATTTATTGAACAAATTATGTGTCAGGCACTGTACTGTTGGTGATACCAGTACAAGAAGACAACATGGCCTCTCCTGGATCTATTTTCCAGGTCAGTTGGTTTTCCAACGAGATATTTCACATTGTTTTCTATTTTTTTATTCTTTTGGTTTTGTTGAATTTTTTTCTCAACTTTTCACAATTAATTAGCTTCCATTTGCTCAATTATTATTTTTAAGGAATTCTTTTCCTTCTTTCCCATTTGGCCAATTTTGCTTTTTAAGACATTCTTCTCATTAGTTTTTTGTATTTCCTTTTGTATCACTCTCATTTCTCTTTTCATGTTTTCCTCTCTCTCTCTTATTTGACTTTAAAATCCCTTTTGACTTTTGCAGGGCCTGAAGAGACCGATTCTTATTTTTCTTGGAGGCTTTGGATGTAGGAGCTTTAACTTTGTTACCTTCTCCTGAATGTTTTGATCTTCCTTGTCACCATAGAAACTTTACATGTTTTTTTTTCTATTTTTCTATTGTTTTTTCTCTTGTTTGCTTATTTTCCTAGCCTATTGCTCAGCTTTTATCTCTTTGTTAAAATAGGGCTTTGTTTCCAGGGTGGAAGGTGCATTGTCCCAAGATTCAAGGCTTTTGTGCAGCTTTTTTTTTTTCTGAAGATCCTTCTAGGGACCTGACCTCAAACACTCTTTTCTGCCTTAGTGTTAAGAGTGTCACTGCTCCACTGTGGCTATAAGTTCTAGTGTGCTAAAGAAAAAGATTCCTTCCTCAGTTCTAGTAAAAAAAAAAAAAAAAAAAAAAAGACTTCCTGTGAACTGAGGCCTCTGTAGGATGTTGCTGTCACAATCACCCATACCCACTCCTTGTTTGCTTGTTTTCCAAGGCCCTCTCCCCCTACTAACAAACTTTTCCTGCTGACCTTCCAAGTCATCTTTGGTGTCTCTGGGCTGAGAGGTCTGGAAATTGCCAATACTGCCACTGATTCAGAGGTCATAAGCCTGGTTCCTCCTTCTCTGGCACCAGCCTGGGAGCTGGAACTGAGGCTGCACTGGCAAGGCTTGCACTGGGACTATGTGATGAATCCCCGCCCTAGTGCAACAGACTTTTCCTGTTGGTCTTCTAAGTTGTCTTCAGCTGGGAAATTGTTCCATTCCATCTTTTGATGTGATCTGATGCTCTAAATTTTATTTAGAAACATTATTTAAAGGAATTTAGAGGAGTTTGAAGCAGAGCTCAATGAGTTCCTGCCTTCACTCAGTCACTGTGGCTTTGCCTCCAAACAAGACATATATCCTCAAGATACTTATATTCTTTTACTTGTTTTTTTTTTAATTTACAAAATAAAGAAAACATTTTTCTAACAATGCAATTTTTTAAAATGATGGTATATGAAACTGCAAATGCATTATTCACAACTTGTGATTCTTTCAAATATACAACAAAATTATCATTTTTAAAATTTTCTTCCCTTAAGATGACTAGTATTAGACACAAATAGGTATGTATATACACAAAAGTGTGTGTGTGTGTATATGTGTATACATATGCTTCTATTTATCAGTTTTTTGGATGCAGATTGAATCTTCATACATTCTTCACAGTTAATTTTGGTATTCATAATAGATATTTATAATGCAAAGAAAATCAGGACACTAATTTGTTATTGCAAATACTATTGCAAAACAATCTAACAATTTTGGGAAGCAAACTGGAATTTTGCTCAAAGTGTTCTTAAACTACCTATAACAATTGATATGATCTATTTCCAATGATTAAAAAAAAGGAAAAGACTTGTCCTCTAAAATGTTTATATTAGCTCTTTTCTTATGGTGGCAAAGCCCTGAAATTGTAGGAATATCTATCAATTAGGGAATGACTGAATAAATGATATGATTGTGATGGAATACTACTTTGCTATAAGAAATGATAAGCTCAATGATTTTAGAAAAACATAAAAAGATGCACAAAATAATTAAGAGCAAATAAGCAGAACCAAGAGAATATGTGCATACAGCAACATTAATATTGTTTTAAAAGCAATTTGAGTAAATAAGAAGCTTATATTCTCACATAGAAATACAACACATAAAGGGGAAGTGGGTGGTAGGGAGGGTACCTCCTTGAGACAAGGTTATTAGCGAGAAGATACTAAGAGAATCAAGGGAATTGAGGGTTTTAGAACAAGTAATATTAGAAACTGAATGAACCACACTAACTAAATTCTAGATCTAGCTCAATTCTTTTTCTGTTCAGTGATTGTTTAATCTTTCTGTCTTGTGAGAAAATTTGATTCAAATATGAGAATTATGAAAAACCTTTGTTGAATTGTTTAAACCTAGCCCTGTATTGCTGGGAAGCTGGACCATCTCTATCTACTACTTAAAGATTCTTCATTAAGTACCTAAATTATACTGATCAAAAATGGTTGGATCCAAAGATTGCTGCAAAGAGTTATCTCAAAATTATAAATCTCAAACAACCTATATGTCTTATCTGAAAACTGTTTCCATGCTGATCAATATTGTTTCTATGTTCTTTTGGTTGAATAGAGATCTTTGGGGAGAACAGGGCATCTCTTTTACTGATTTTAGCAATTGTACCTGTTTACTTTTCCCCTCTCAAAATGAAAAGGCCCAAATCTACCCTGCAATTGGAAATCAGATTACCTAAATTGGTATCTTAATTAATTGTTCTCTTTTAATGAATTTGCTTTACTTGATTGTTGTTGATACATAAAAATCTGCATTTCTCTATATACTGGATCTGGTCTTAAATTGAAATCTAGTTCTTATTTGTGAGTGAATTAGGGTTAAGTAACTTGCTTAGGATCACATAGTTAGCAAGTATTAAGTGTCTGAGGTCAGATTTGAACTCAGGTCCTCCTGACTCCAGGACGAGTGCCCTATCCACTGCACCACCTACCATCTCTAGTTCTTATTTATTATGCAATTGGTATGCATTGCTTAATAAATTGATTTGGATGGAAACTTGAACCTTAATTTTCTTAGTCATTTTGTCTTTTACCCACAATAGTAGAGTAGTCTAGAGATGAGTAGCTTTAGGAGTGAAGTGAAGTGACCATGGCTTGTCCTTAATAAAATAGCAGACCCATTCAGAGACTCAACAATTAGGATCTTGAAGATTGGAATTAGGATCTTAAAGATCAGATTTGTTGCATAATAGTTAGACTTCTCATAACTTAGAAAAATCATCCTTTCTAAATGGACTGTAGCATGTTATATCAAGTAAGTTATCAGTGATCTGATTTGGGAAATTATCAACTACATTTGCATCACTATCTGACCTATTGACCATAAAAAAATAATTTATATTATGGCTCTAATCTGCAATGGTAGAGATGAAAGGTAATATTCTAAAGACTATTGAGACTTTTTGAGGGGAATAACATAAGTGAATTCTGATGAGGTTTCAATTGTTATGAAATTTAAAAAGCCTGATGATACTGCTTCTTATAGAGGCAAGAAACCAATGCAGTGTGTTCTTGCAAAAACAAAACAAAAACAGGAAGAAAAAAAAACTGATCCTTTTCACACTTTTCACTCATTTTGGTATGCTCCAGTTTATGGGATAATGATGAATCCAGGAATTCCACATTTTGAACTAGCCACAACTTGTTGTCATTATGAGCCAAGTCCTAGAAATCTTGCCCTAAAAACAAGTGTGTTCCAAGTTCTCTAGAAATGTCTTTGTTACTTTTCCTTCCCTAATCTTTCTCCTGATGCTTTAGAGACGTTATCAGTTGCCTGAGTTTGGGGTGTTATATGTTATCTTAGTGTCCTTTTACACCCCTAACTCCGTTATCCTACTTCTTCTGGTGTCTCTAATTAAGCCACTAGTAATTTAATTAAGAAGCCTTCATTTAAATACAACAAATTACAGGGCATCTGATTTCAAATCCTTATCCTTATCTTCCTACTGCTCTATTTTCTTTTATACACACACACACACACACACACACACACACACACACACACACTTGCATAAACACATAATATATTCATACATGCAAATAAACACACACATGTGTACATATACAATATGCATGGTAACATATATGTGCACAAATATAATGTGCGTGCATGCATGTAGATGCATACATAATATGCATACACATCATATATATATATTATATATATATATATATACACGCACAGATACAAACACACACATAACACATATATATCTCTTTCTGATCTGTTCTCCTGCTTCTCATGTTTGTAGGCTTTAGCTAGACAACTTTTTATCCTGAGACCATGATGCTATAATATTATTCTTTTGTTTTAATGAGTTTGTAGCTTACCCATTCTTGTATTCCACTGATCTCAGACAGTTGACTCCAAAAAGCTTTGGTTCTTCTAAAATCAGAGATTCAATATGATTTCTCCTCCATTTTGTCCTCATAGGCATTTTCTGAGAGAATAAATCAGTTACCTAGATTTATATGAAATGTTCTAAATCATGTTGAACATAAAGGTAACTGATAGGCCTGAAACCTGTCAGTGGGCTAGGTGGATGTCTGCCCTAAGCACATGAAGACTTTCCCTGGCAGAACAGTCAAATGAGAACAATTTGTTGCAATGACCTTCAGTAAGGCAGTAGAAGGAGGCCCTGTGGAACACGTATAGCTTAGTTAGACACTGAAGATGTCAAGGTCATTTACGGTATCCTGTATCGTTTCCAGTTTCCTGATTTTTGACCTGCCACTAGACTTCTATGATTCTGGAAGAGTGAACCTGATGATTGTACAATTCTATCTCACTTAAATCCAATTCATATATGTCGACGTAATCCATGATACCATTGGTTCTCTCTGTAAGCAAAGGAACAAATATCTGAAACAGGATTTTAACTTTGCTCTTCTTGACTCCATATCTAGTGACCTATGTTTTTTAGTCTCCTCTAAAAAGAATACATAAAGAATTAAAATATGAATTATCCTCATCTCTTCCTGCTCTCTTAGAGCATTAATACTTTAATAACATAAAATATTCAATAGTTTAGTTTCATAGCTACATATTTAGAAACAGTCAATTGTACAGAAACTTCTTGTATTAAGTGTAGTCCCTATAGCATTATCTAGGAACAGAATATAAAAATTATGTAGGAGCATATCATGGCAACAATAATTTTGCTAATGATTCTGTTAAACCCTTGCTCTAGTAGATATAGAAGAATAAAGTTGAAAGGGATTTTAAAGATCATCTAACCTAACACAACCCCTTAATTTTACAGATAAAAGACATCAATTGAATTGCCCAAGTTGAAACAATAAATAGCAGAACCAGATTCTAGGAAAGTCAGGCCTTCTGACCCCAAATTTAGGTCTAACTCTCCAAATATAATATATAATATTATATCTTTAAGGTGCTATTATATATAACATGTAATATACATACATATATGTGTGCACATATGTGCACATATGTACATGTGTGTACATGCACACATTCTATTGATGTCTTATGCATCCTATGCACAGTATATGAGGGACAATTAAAGTTGAATGAATAATTAATAAATAATAGAAAATGAAAACCCTATCATCAAATAATATGTATAAATAGACACATAGGTGTGTATTAAATAAATATAGGTATAGATATGGGTATAGGGAATGCACATACACATACATAAATACACATATACATATATACATACATACTTATATATACACATGTGTATGTATGAATATTTGTGTCTGCATATGTATATATACACGTATATGTAAATATGTAGATATATTGTATATATGAATCCACATGCATGTATCATTTAAATTCAGGTTTTTCTTAATCTAAAGTCATTAATCTACTCAAAGAAAATTGACTCAAAGAAAAAGTGGTATTTACATAATAGTAATAACTAAAAGCCATAATTTATATAATACTTTGAAATTTGAAAATAATTGACCAACAGTATTTTCTTTCATAAAATAGAATCCATTTGGTAAAAGAAGGTATAAAGCTTTAAAATTAGGAAAATGATATACGTATTCTCATAAATGAGTTTCAAAAAAAAACACTGTGAAGTGATATAGTAATGCTCCAATTGTAGAGATGAAGAAATTGAGGTTTGGAGAGATAAAGTGATTTTCCCATGGTCCCTTAAGCAAAAAACAAAACAAAACAAACAAACAAACAGGCAACAACAACAACAACAACAACAACAAAAAACCACCAAACCTTTCTCATACCTAACAGTTCTTCAGACACTTTAAGACTATATTATCTTCTGTAGGAAAAAAAAAAAAACTTCTACAATTTCTTCTATAGATTTCCCCATAGTATCAACTCAAAACCCACTTTTCTGCTTGCTTTTTTCTGAATATATTTTCCATGTTATCATAATCCTTCATAAAACGAAACACATGACTCAACAGTATACTATATTTTGTCTGATCAGGGCAGAGAACAGTAGGACAATCATCTCCCTAGTCCAAAATGCTACTCCTTTCAATGCATTCTTGATTCTCTCCCTATCACATCAAATGTCTTTATTCTTTCTTTTATCTTTCTCCTTTTTAAAAAAAATAAAAACTCAACATTAAGCATAATCATTTCTCTGTCACTGCTTCAATCTTCATGAGGATACTTTTCTCACTGAATCACATTTTTTAATATATTGTGATAGTGAACATTTACACACAGTTTTAATTTGAATTTTCCAGGTTTTTTCCAGATTTCTTTTTTGTTGTCATACTTGTGAGTTTTAATAGGATTACAGTATTACATTATGTTAATGAATCACAATTTACAAAATTTGCAATTTCATAGTTCACAATTTTGGTTATTTTCAGTTTTTTGTTTTGTAAGCTGATATTAATATAACCATGAAGATCTTTGAAAAGTTCTTTTTCTGTTGATTGTCTGAATAGTTAAATAATATATATACATATATACAATGCATATATATATATACATTTATATGCATACACATATTTACACATTGCTGTCAGTATATAATAGCTGGCAAAATAACTATATAACATCAGAGTAACACTTTTGATTTTCACAATACTGTAAAGTAGATACTATTTCAGCCCCATTTTACAAATGAGGAAATTGAGGTTCATATAGAGGTTAAGTGTCTTTCCTAGAGTCATACCACTAGTATCTGAGGCAGAATTTGAGTTCATCTTCCACATTTTAAGGTAATTTGATTCACTGGATCATGCTTATTTTAGTAACGTTTACTATTTACTGCTAAATGGCTCTCAAAAGGGATTCTACATTTTTTTTCCAATTTCATAAAAAATTAATCGGTTAACATTCTTATCCATATACCTAAATTGGATCAGAATAATTTAATTATTTTTGTAAATATAAATTGGTATGCCCAGTATAAGCAAGTAACAGAAATTGGTTGAAATTCGCAGCTCTTTATTAGTGATGTTTTATATTTTGTAAAGTGTTTATTAACCATTTGTTTTTTTTTCCTTTGAAAATTGTCTGCTTGAATCCTTTAGCTTTTTTAACAATTATAGACTGAGAATTACCAATAGAACTTCTTTTGAACAAAACCCTATGGTTTTATGAACATGAGGAAGTCCCATGGAAAAGTCTTATACCTGTATACTTACAAGCACAAAGAGTTTTCAGGAACACTAAAATGTTACCTAATTTAATTGCACAGGTTGTATGCTTATCAGAGATGAAACATGAACCTAGATTTTTTTTTTTGGATCCACTTCATCTTATTGCTTCTCAATTTAATTTTTTCAAATTTTTTGTATGTCTTTGATCTCAAGCTTTTCTCTAATGCTATTTGACATTTTTTTTAATCATTCTATGATTTTTTTGATATTGCATATTTATTCCATAACTATATGTAATATTTTAAAATTCTATTGTGTGATTTCTTTTTAAAACATTATCTCTTTTCCCAATTAAATTAGGTACTTTGCTCAGTTTTCCCCCATTGTTTTTATAGTTTATGTTTATGCTACTTCTCATCCTGCTGGTATTCACTGGGGTATATGATATAAAATATTTCTTCCCTTACAAATTTCTGGACAATTTTCCAAAGTATATTTGATAAATAATTAACAATTTCTCTTGCTTTTTTTTTAAATTTTCTCTAAGGTTTTAAAATATTTACATTGTATGAATTTGCTTGGTTTTAGGCACATCTATCCCACTGATCTCTTCTTTCATTTCCCTCAGTATCAGATTTTTTCTTTAATGATAACTTCTTCATATTATGTTGTAAAGTCTAGAAACCAAATTCTCTTTTCAGTGTGTCCCTTGACATTCTTTCACATATGCATTTCATTAAAATTTTGTCTCTTTCTATTAAGAAATCCTTTAGTATTTGATTGATATTATGTTAAATATATACATTAATTGGGGAGGAATACTGCTTTTTACTCCATAAGGTTGACCTACCCCCGAGTATGATTCTTTGCCTAAATTGCTACCTAGTTTAAAACACTGAATGGGTGTGGCCTCAGTCAAATTGAGACCTATTGAAGATCTTATTAAAGAGGCCAAGGTCTTCCATTTCATCCAGGGCCATCTCCAGTTGTTTTGATCTACATCTGGCCATTGGACCCAGATGGCTATGGAGGGGAATGTGAGGCAGGTGACCTTGCACAACCCTCCTGCATTTAAATCAACCTCACTTGTATATCATGGCATCACTTCCCCAATGTCATGGTCCTCTTTGAGAACAAAGGACAAACAACAAGTAGTCCTTATTTAATTTAGGTTGTTATATAGTTAGTTTTGTATAGGTTTTATATATTGTTCAATTGATTAGTTTTCCAAATATGTCTCTATTCAGCTTTTGATTTTTTTTTTAGAATTTTGAGATATATAATCATAACTGAAAGAAATGTTTATTTTATTTTGTTTTTACCTCTTCAAGCCAACGTTAATCACTTTAACACAGGGGTTCTTAACCTGGGGCCATGGATAGATTTTGTAAATTCTGTAGACTGGGATAGAAAATAAAAACACTCAATTTTCCATTACCATCTAAATGATATTTCTCAGTTATTCCAATTATAAATATAGGCAATAAATATTATTCTGAGAAGAGTTCTACTGCCTATCCTAAATTGTCCAAGAAATATATTAACCTAAAAAAAATAGACGTAAAAACCTTACTAAAATATCTATTTTCCCATTCTGCTGCAATTTTTAGAATTTAAAACAAAACTATGTCCAAACCATGGTCACAGTGATTATCTGTAATTTTTTTCCCACTTCTATCTTTTAACTGTCTCTATAATATGAATTCCATTTTATCAAATATTTTGGTCATTTTTTAGAAAAATTAACACCATTTTTATTTTTTAAATTTCTTACAAGAAATATTAAAAATTGTTTCTTGATCTACATTTCACTTCCTATTTCTACAATTCATACCATTCACCTTACTATAACAAATTTAACTTGTTTCTGCAATTTTCTTCTCATTGTTTTTGATCTTATCTATATGTAGTATAAATAGGCTCTAATTATCTAAAACTATTTCATTTAAATTAGCTAAAAAAAAGCAGTTGTCATTAATTTTTTAAATTTGTTCATTCTTAGACTTTCATGGTTTCTGTCCTTTCATCATTTAAATTTTAGAGACAAGAGCTTTCCATTTGGTTTTGATGCTTCCTTTCCTTTTCCTTCTCTTCCCCATGTTTTTGGTGCCATTACTTTTCACTGTGATAAAGCATTTTCTTTATTATTATTATTATTATTATTATTATTATTATTATTATAACTTTTTATTGACAGAACATATGCATGGATAATTTTTTTTACAACATTATCCCTTGAACTTACTTCTGTTCCAACTTTTCCCTTCCCTCCCTTCACCACCTCCCCTAGATGGCAGGCAGTCTTAAATATGTTAAATATATTATAGTATATCCTAGATACAATATATGTGTGCAGAACCATACAGTCCTCTTATTGCATAAGAAGATTGGATTCAGAAGATAAAAATAACCTGGGAAGAAAAACAAAAATGCAAACAGTCCACACTCATTTTCCAATATTCCTTTTCTGGGTGCAGCAGATTCTGTCCATCATTGATCAACTGAGATCTTCTCTTTGTCGAAGATATTCACTTCCATTAGAATACATCCTCATACAGTATTGTTGTTGAAATGTATAATGATTTCCTGGTTCTGCTCATTTCACTCAGCATCAGTTCATGCAAGTCTCTCCAGGCCTCTCTGAAATCATCCTGCTGGTCATTTATTATTTTTTTTCTTTCATAGCTTTTTATTTACAAGTTATATGTATGGATAATTTTACAGCATTGACAATTGCCAAACCTTTTGTTCCAATTTTCCCCTCCTTCCCCCCATCCCCTCCCCTAGATGGCAGGATGACCAGTAGATGTTAAATATATTAAAGTATAAATTAGATACCCAATAAGTATACATGGCCAAACCGTTATTTTGCTGTACAAAAAAAGAATTGGACACTGAGATATTGTACAATTAGCCTGTGAAAGAAATCCAAAATGCAGGCAGGCAAAAATGTAGAGATTGGGAATTCAATGTAATGGTTCTTAGTCATCTCCCAAAATTCTTTTGCTGGGTGTAGCTGGTTCAGTTCATGATTGCTCCATTGGAACCAATTTGGTTCATCTCTTTGCTGAAGATGGCCAGGTCCATCAGAATTGATCATCATATAGTATTGTTGTTGAAGTATATAATGATCTCCTGGCCCTGCTCGTTTTACTCAGCAGCAGTTCGTGTGAGTCTCTCCAGGCCTTTCTGAAATCATCCTGTTAATCATTTTGTACCGAACAATAATATTCCATAATATTCATATACCATAATTTATTCAGCCATTCTCCAATTGATAGGTATCTATTTAGTTCCCAGTTTCTGACCACAACAAAGAGGGCTGCCACAAACATTCGTGTACATATAGATCCCTTTCCCTTCTTTATGATCTCTTTGGGATATAAGCCTCTGCTGGTCATTTCTTACAGAACAATAATATTCCATAACATTCATATACCACAATTTACCCAACCATTCTCCAATTGATGAGCATCCATTCATTTTCCAGTTTCTAGCCACTACAAAAAGGACTGCCACAAACATTTTGGCATATATAGGTCCCTTTCCCTTCTTTAGTATCTCTTTGGGATATAAGCTCAGTAGTAATACTGCTGGATCAAAGAGTATGCACAATTTGATAACTTTTTGTGCATAGTTCCAAATTGCTCTCCAGAATTCTTGAATCTGTTCACAACTCCACCGACAATGCATTAGTGTGCCAGTTTTCTCGCATCCCCTCCAACATTGGTCATTATGTTTTCTTGTCATCTTAGCCAATTAGACAGGTGAGTAGTGGTATCTCAGAGTTGCCTTAATTTGCATTTCTCTGATCAATAATGTTTTAGAACACTCTTTTCATATGAGTAGAAATAGTTTCAATTTCATCATCTGAAAATTGACTATTCATATCCTTTGACCATTTATCAATTGGAGAATGGCTTGATTTCTTTAAAAAAAAAGAGTCAATTTTCTATATATATTGGAAATGAGGCCTTTATCAGAACCTTTAATTGTAAAAATGTTTTTCCAGTTTGTTGCTTCCTTCTAATCTTTTTTGCATTAGTTTTGCTTGTACAAAGGCTTTTTTTAATTTGATATAATCAAAAATTTCTATTTTGTGATCAATAATGATCTCTAGTTCTTCTTTGGTCACAAATTCCTTTCTCCTCCACAAGTCTGAGAGGTAAACTATCCTATGTTTCTCTAATTTATTTATAATCTCATTCTTTATGCCTAAATCATGGACCCTTTTTAATCTTATCTTTATGTATGGTGTTAAGTGCAGGTCCATGCCTAATTTCTGCCAAACTAATTTCCAGTTTTTCCCAGTAGTTTTTTGTCAAATAATGAATTCTTATACCAAAAGTTGGAATCTGATAAAGCATTTTCAATAACAATGACTATTAATGGGAGCCATGATAGAGGAGAAAAGCCAGGAAGCTAACTGAATTCTCCCCAATCTCCCTCACAAACAATATTAAATCAAGCTTCTAAATGCATTCTGGAGAGACAAAACAATTTTCTCGTACAAGATAAGTTAAAAATACTTTGATAAAGTTCTGTCTCATTTGGTAAAAGGAGTGCATTGTCCAGTGAAGAGGATGTCCAGACAAGTGAGAGGAAGGCCCTGAGCTAGATCAAAGCTCAGCAACCAAGTCTCAATAGGATCCTTGGTCATGGTTCAACAGGAGAGTGGCAAAGCAGATAAGCTGTGAGTTCTCTGGCCCCAGTATAGAAGGCAAACTTCTAGCCCCAGAACCCAGGGTACAAGCTACCAGTATTTGAAGTCCTGGAGCAGAAAGCCAACCTCTGACCTCCAGCACATGAAGCTAGGGACATCCTGCCTTGCCTCCATGCCCCATGAGCAGAGCTCAACTTTAAAAATCACTAAATCAGTTAAAAATGAACAAAAACTACAAAAGGGTCCTGAACATAGAAAACTGCTATGGCAACAAGGAAGACAAAAACATAAACTCAGAAGACAACAATGTTAAAATGCTTACATGCAAACCCTCAAAGGGGAATAGGAATTGGTCTCAAGTCCAAAAATCTTCTTAGAAGAATTCAAGAAGGATTTTAAAAATCAAATAGGTAAGGGATTAAAGAAAACTTAAGAAAATAAATTAGAGTTATGCAAGAGAGAATCAACAGTAGAAAAAGAAAGAACAAAAAAATGCTTGAGAAAAATAATTCCCTAAAAAATACAATTATCTAAATTGGGGTTGGCACGGGGTTCATTGTAGAAAATGCCTTCTTAAAAAGTAGAATTGGCCAAATGAAAAAGGAGGAGGTTTTAAAATGTTACCTAAAGAAAATTATTCATTAAAAATTAGAATTGTTCTTCTTCACTGTGTGACCCTGGGCAAGTCACTTAACCACAATTGTTTCAGAAAAAAAATAGAATTGGGTAAATGGGAGCTAATGATGATGAGACATCAAGAAATCAGTCAAACAAAATCAAAATTTCATTGGAAAAACAACTGACTTGGAAAATAAATACAGGACAGATAATTTAAGAATTATTGGAATAACTGAAAACATTATTTTTTAAAAAGAACTTGGATTTCTCTGAAGAACTTATCAAGGAAAATTGCCCTAATATCCTAGAACTGAAGAGTAAAATAGCAATTGAAAGAATCTACCAATTACTTCTTCAATGAAATCCCAAAATGAAAACTACAAGAATATTTTAGCCAAATTCCTGAATTATCAGGTCCAGGAAAAAATACTACACGTAATCAGAAAGAAAGAATCCAAATATTAAGGAGCAACAGTCAAGATTATCCAGCACTTAGCAGCTTCTATATTGAAGGATCAAGGAGCTTGGAAGATGATATCCCAGAGGAAAAGAAGTTTAGATTGGAACTAAGAATCAACAACTCAACAAAATTGAGTTCATTGTTTTAGATGAAAAGATAAGAATTCAATGAAATAGGGGATTGTAAAACTTTCCGGATGAAAAAAACCCAGAACCCAGTAATAGAAAATATTACTTTCAAATAAAATACTCAAGAAGTCCACAAAGTAAACAGGAGAGGAAAAAAAAAACATAATATTCAATTAAATTAAACTGTTCCATCCCTGTATCCTAGGAAAATGATCTCTGTAACTCTTGAAAACTCTATCTCTATTAGAAAAAATAGAATGAGTATTCATAGTCAGACAGTCTATGTGTAAGTTGACTTTGATGTGATGATATAAAAAATAAGATGTATTTGGGAAAAAGGATTGTATTAAGAGAAAAAAAAAAGGAAGGGCAAATAGGCACAAAAGACCTATTACAGTAGAAGAAAAGAAGAGAGAAAGTGAGGATTGTTGGAATCTTACTCTGAGAGTAAGAATACTTACTCAGAGAGAGTATAGAATACTCCCTCATTTAAATGCAGCCTTTTTAAGGAAATAGGAGGGGAAAACAGAAAAAGGGAGAAGCATAATAGGAGAGAAGGTAGATTAAGGGGAATGATGGCCAAAAGTAAAACACTGGTGAGGAGGGACATGATAAACAGGATGGATGGGAATATAGTT
Organism: Antechinus flavipes; assembly: GCF_016432865.1. Lineage (NCBI taxonomy): Eukaryota > Metazoa > Chordata > Mammalia > Dasyuromorphia > Dasyuridae > Antechinus > Antechinus flavipes. The sequence continues at coordinate 294,023,758 of NC_067401.1, read as the reverse complement.
AATAAACATAATTATGAATATGAATTGGATGAAGTCTTCCATAAAACCAAACGGTAAAGTGGATTATACACCATAATCTAGCAAAATGGTGTTTACAATAAACACATTTGAAACAGATACACATAGAAATAAAGTAAAAGGTTGGAGAAGAATATACTATGATTGAGGTGAAGCAAGGGTAGTGATCCTGATCTCAGAAAAAGCAAAAGCAAAAATTGGTCTAATTAAAAGAGAAAAAGAACAAAATTATATCTTGTTAAAAAGTACCATAGACAAAGAAGTACTATCAATACTAAATATAAGCACCAAATGATATAACATTCAAATTCATACAGGGGAAGTTTGAGTTACACAAATAATAGGAAGACCTCAACTTCCCACTTTCAGAACTAGATAAAGCTAACCACAAAATAAACAATAAAGATGGACTTGAATATAATTTTAGAAAAGTTATATATGGTAGCTGTCTGGGGAAAAATGAATATTCAGCAGAACCTACACAAAAATTGACTACATTTTTAAAAACCTCACAACCAAAAGCAGAAAAACAGAAATGCACCCTTTTCAGATCTTGATCCATTGAAATTTATATGTAATAAAGGTCCAGGGAAAGATAGATTAAACAGTAATTGGAAACAACCTAATCCTAAAAAAAAATGAGTGACTCAAAAAATTAGAGATACATTCAATAATTTCATCAAAAATAATGACAATAGAGGCATTAAGTGACACAGTGGATAGAGCACCAGCTTTGAAGTCAGGAGGATCTGAGTTCAAATCTGGTCTCAGATACCTAACACTTCCTAGTTATGTGACCAAGTCACTTAACTCCAATTTGCCTCAGGAAAAAAAAAAGTGATAATAATGTGACAACATACAAAAATTTATGGAACATGGCCAAAGCAAAACTTAGGAAAATTTTATATGTCTATTTTTTTTTACATGAATAAATTAGAAGAAGTGATCAATGAATTGGGCAGGCAATTTTAAAAAGCTAGAAAAAGTCAATTTAAAACCCTCAATTAAATATGAAATTAGACATTCTTAAAATCAAAAGATATTCATAAAATTGACAGAAAATCATTGAAATAATAAAATTAAACTGGTTCTGTGGAGGAAAAACTAATAGATAAATTTTGATTAGTTTGATTTTTTAAAATGAAAGAAAACCAAATTACCAATATCAAAACTAAGAAAGATAAATTCATTGCCAATGAAGAGGACATTAAAGTAATAATTAGCAGCTCTTTTGCCCAACTGTATGTCAATAAATTAGACAAGCTAAGTGAAAAGGATGAATATTGAAAAAATATATATTTAAATTGCCCAGATTAATAGGAGGAAAAATATATCATTCCATTTTAGAAAAAGAAATTGAACAGCCTATCAATGACCTTAGAAAAATTTTGTAGGATCAGATAGATGTACAATTTCATTTTTCAAACATTTAAAGAATGATTCATTTTAATTCTCTATAAAATAGAGGGGAAAATAGTCAAAGAAAGAATCCTACCAATTTCCTTTTATGACACAAACATGGTGCTGAAAGCTCAATCAGGAAGAGCCAAAACAGAGAAAGAAAATGATAGACCCATTTCCCTAATGAATATTTATACAAACAGTTTAAATAAAATATTAGCAAAGAAGCAACAACAATTTATCATGAGAGTAATATACACTATATTATTGGGACTTATATCAGGAATTATGCTTCAATATCAAGAAAACTATCATCATAATTGATAATATCAATAACCAAAGTAACAGAAACCATTTGATTATCTCTATAGAGGAAGATAAAGCTTTTCAAAAACTAAGCACCCATTCCTATAAAATACTAGAGAACATAGAAATAAATGCATCTTTCCTTAATATGATAAGTAGAATCTATCTAAAACTAATAGTAATCATTACATGCAATGAGGATAAGCTAGAAAACTTACCAATAAGATCAAGAGTGAAACAGGGTGTCCATTATCGCCAATATTTTTCAATATTTTATTAGAAATGCTAATTTTAATAATAAGAGAAAAAAGAAATTCAGGAATTTAGAATAGGCAATGATAATACAAAGTGTCACTCTTTGCAGATAATGTGATAATGCTAGAGACTCAACTAAAAATTACTTGAAACAATTAACAACTTTAACAAAGTAACAGAACATAAAATAAACCCACATAAATCATTAGAATTTCTACATATTATCAACAAAGAGAATTTCTACATATTGCCAACAAAGACCAGCAGCAAGAGATAGAAAATAAATTCCATTTAAAATAGTATGGCAGAAACTAGACATAGACCAACATCTCCCACCATATACCAAGATAAGGTCAAAATGTGCTCATGATTTAGATATACAGAGTGATATTAAATAGGGTAGCAAGAACTAGTTTACCTGTTAGATCTATGGAGAAAAGAAGAATTTATGAATAAACAAGAGAAAAAAAATTATGAAATGCAAAATGTATCATTTTTATTAGATTAAATAAAACATATTTACACAAGTAACATCAATGCAGCCCAGATGAGAAGGAAACCAGAAAGCTGGGAAACAATTTTTATAGCTAATATTTCTGATAAGCTTTATTTTTCAAATATATAGAAAAAAATGCAAATTTACAAGAAAAAGTTATTCCCAAATTAACAAATAGTTAAAAGATGTGAATAGGCAGTTTAGAGATGAATAAATTAAACCTATCTATAATAATATTTTTAAAAAGCACTACATCACCATTGATTAAAGAAATGCAAATTAACTACTATCTCATACTTTTCAAATTGGTTAAAATTATAGGAAAAGATAACAATAAATGTTGGCAGGGATGTGGGAAAAATTGAAAACTAACACATTATTGGTAGAGTTGTGAACTGATCCAACATTCTGGAGAACAATTTTAAATTTTGCCCCAAAGGGCTCTAAAATTGTGCATACCTTTTTTTTTTTTTTTTTTTTTAAGAGACCAATTTAATAGTTTATTAAATGGAGAGATATACTAGGACCAAATGGATCTTGGTCCCAGGGCTAGATGAGATTATCATCTCAAAGAATCCAGCATTGAACATTAGACAGCAAGACTGTTTTATAGGATAACAAGAACAATGACATAATGGGGGAGGTACCTGGATGGGGATAACCTAATGGGGGGAGGCACCTAGGATGACACAATGGAGGGAGGTACTGGAAAGGTTACTGATATTCTAAGAATTTAAAATGCATAAACCTTTATCCTGTCAAACATTAAGAAGGAATGATTATAACCTAAAGATATAAAACCTTTATCTCATCAACCATTTAAGAGGGAATGATTATAGTCTGAGGTTTTGGATGTGCATACCATTTAATCCAGCTATACCGTTACTAGGCATATATCCCAAAGAGATAATAAAAAAGAAAGAAAGAAAGAAAGAAAGAAAGAAAGAAAGAAAGAAAGAAAGAAAGAAAGAAAGAAAAGAAAGAAAGAAAGAAAGAAAAAGAAAGGAAGGAAGGAAGGAAGGAAGGAAGGAAGGAAGGAAGGAAGAAAGAAAGAAAAAGAAAGAAAGAAAGAAAGAAAGAAAGAGAAAGAAAGAAAGAAAGAAAGAAAGAAAGAAAGAAAGAAAGAAAGAAAGAAAGAAAAGGACTTATATTACAAAAATATGTAAAGATGATTTTTTTTTTTTTTAGTGGTTATAAAGAATTGAAAATGAAGGAATGGGCATCAAATGAGAAATGGCTGATTAAGTTGTGGTATGTGAATGTAATGGAAAATTGCTGTTCTAAAGGAATCATGAACAGGTCCATTTCAGAAAAACCTGGAAAGATTTATATGAACTGATGCTGAGTGAAGTGAGCAGAAACAGCAGAGTATTATACACAATAACAGCAACATTGTGAGATGATTAATGATGAGAGATTTAGCTTTTCTCAGCAATATAAAGATCCAAGACATTTCCAAAAGATTCATGGTAGAAAATGCTATCCACATCCTGAAAAGCACTATGAAGTCTGAATGCATATAGGAGCGTACTATTTTCATTTTTTGTTGTTTTTTTTTTCTTTCCCATGGTTTTTCCCTTTTGTTCTAATCCTTTCATAACATGGCAAATATAAAAAATATGTTTGACATGATATAACATGAGATGACATGTCTAAACTATAACAGATTACTTATTCTCTTGGGGAAAGGGTAGAGAAAGGAGAGAAAAAAATTTGGAACTCAAAATCTTATAAAATTAATATTGAAAATTATCTTTATATGTAATTAGAAAAATAAAATACTAGTAATTGCAAAAAATTTTGAAAAAAAAATGACCAAACCTGAATGTTTGGCATCCAAAGTCATTCATAACCTACCTCTTTCTTACTGTTCCAATCTTCCTACACTGCCATCTTTCACTCATTCTTAGTACTCTGTGAATCAATAATATTGGTCTTCTTGATATTCCTTGGGCCAAACACTCCATCTCCCAACTGTCACTCGCTTAATAAACATTTAATAAGTATCTACTATGTACCAGGTATTGTGCTAAGCCCCAAGGATAGATATACTAAAAAGACAGTCTCTGCTCTCAAGAAGCTTAGAGTGTCATGGGGAAGAGAATGCAAAGGGAAGCTGACAATGAAAATGGATGGGAAGGGGGGGGGGAGTAAACATGAGGAAAGGGATACAACATATCATTGTAATTGAGAAATCTAAGTAGTACATTCCAGTAAGAAATGAAGAAAAATGTGCATTTTCACTGTCCTCCACACCTGTAATTTTCTTACCTAATCTCCATATCTGGACTTTCTTCAAGTCACAGTTAAAATACAACTTTCTACAAGAAGCCTTTCCTGATGCCTATTAATGCCAGTACTTTACTATAGTTGGTTATCTACAATTTATGCTATATATGTCCTATTTGTCTATAGTACGTACTTCAAAAGAACTTATTGACTGACTGATTGACTAGAATTTTTCTATTAATTATCTTATAATGCAGAATTGCTTTGCACATTTTATTAAGCTGCACATTTTTTAAAATTCCCTTTTCATTTTTTTTTCTGCTAGAATAGGAGCAGTACAAATGGTCTAAGTTTGAGTTGGAATGGATATGATAAAAAGAAAGTTGAATTCTGGCTAATATAATTGTTCATGCTTCATTTTCAAAGAGGAACAATGAATTATAAAATTGTAACTTGTGTGTGAATTGAATTTAAGTGAAGCAAAGTTGCACAGTCATGATCCTCTACCTGAGTTATAAAGTCCAGTGATTGGACAAAAGTTGGGAGTATTAGCAATGACCTGGAATGCAGTGAATGATCTTGGTGTCTTCAATGCCTGAAAAAACTCTAGTGCCTGCTTCACGTACCTTCATGACCATTGGAACAAATTGTTGTCATCTACCTATTTTCTCAGGAAAAATAACCACATGTTTGGGGCAAATATTCCTTTAATTTCCAATGGGTTAGAGGCTAGTAAGGTACCCTTAACCTGATTTAGACCATCTGCTGAGGTGATTTTAACAAAGTGTGTCCCCTGAACATGCTACAACTTCTTGGAGCTATAGATGGATGCCAGTGATAGATGAACAGCACTGAAAAGGCTTCACCCCTAAATAGCCCAACTGCACCCAATGCATGTAGAAAGCATTATATAGAATATGTAATCTGGATTTTGGAAAAGAGGAAGAAAAGGAGCAGGAATTCATGTTCACCAATTGTATACAGAAACTACAAAAAAGGAGAAAGTTTCTGAAAAGAAATGGGGAAATCTCCCAAGGCTAAAGTACCAGTCCAGTAAGGGTTTTACAGCTGCTAAAAATCTCTAGATTAGAAGTTACTAAATGGGGAGCCATGTACTCACAGTAGTACTTGAGATTATTTCTGGGTGATCAACCAATGAATCAGAGAGTAAGTGAATGATTTGTATCATCCTCTCAGCAATAGAAAGTTGAAGACTTGTTACCAAATACTCCCATCCTTCTCTTCACCTACTGTTGCCCAGCACTCTGCCATTGTATCATTTCCTGCATTTGGCTTCCTATTTCTGTATAAGCTCTAAACCTCTCCTAGTTGTGCACCAGATGTCAGACCCTCATAATGGATAGCTTCAATCCCATCATCTACAGTAGCTTCACATATATTATTGCAAAAATCTCCTCTCCAGCAATCTCATAATCTCCCATCTCCAAACAGATCAACTAATGGCTATAATATGCACCCTGTATGGTACTGTGGATACTGTGGACTTCAGGTCAATAAATGATGAATAAAAAACATAGCCTTACCCATAAGTTGTACAAGAAGTGACATGAAATCTGCATCATCATCATTTCCCTAGAACCCAATTTTCTCCCAAACATATTATTCTCAAGAACACTACTGTATTTCCAATTACCTAAATTCGTAACTTTATTATCATTCTTGATTCCTTATTTTCATTTATCACGCATATCCAATAAGTTGCCAGATCATATATTTTTTTCTCTCTAGCATCTATCTCCTTTTCTCTATTCACATAGTCCTCATCCTAATTCAGGCCCTAATCACTTCTCACTTGGACTATTGCAATAACTTCCTAAAAGGTTCTATGCCTCAAGTCTCTTTCTTTTTCAAAATTTATTTTCCTAATACACAAATCTGATCCTTTCCCTGATTAATAAACACTACTGGCAGTTTATTACAACTAAGCTCAAATACAAATTCATACAAAGACATTTCAGTGTCTTTACAACATAGCCCCAACCTATTTGTCAGCTACATCATTGCCTTCCTGAATGCTAGGGCCTAGCTAATAACCTGCCCACCAAGTAAAAAAAATATATATATTCTTTAATGGAAAGTTACAGGATAAAATGGGGGGGGGGGGAATGAGAGCCTGGGTATTTTAGCAGATTGCTCTTATTGACAATGATAAAAGGAGTAAGTATTCTTCCAACAAGATCTGGTAATGATATGTCCCAATTTGCTATTCATATTAGAATGGATATATCTACAGACAATTAATTAAAGAATTTTTCCTATGCATTCTAAGGAAGGTTTCAGAGTACATGCATACCACCATGATAGGATACCCATACTATAATCCCATCACATTGATTAGGTAAATTCATCAAATTATTCAATAGCTTAATTGATTAATTTCCCCTCACCCTAATTGTTTTTTGGAGAGGGAAGGGAACCTGAAGATGTTTCCATTCTCTGTTATTAAAGTTACAAAAAAGTTTTGTTAGCCATAAGTATATATAATGAATAGCTCAAACCTGAAGTCAGAAAGAACTGTGTACAAACCCTGCCTTTGACAGTTATTCATTTTGTAACCCTGAATAAAATAGTAACTTTTATAATTCTCAGTTTTTATTAAGTATAAATAAGAAAAATACTTGATTTGTAGGATTATTGTCAGGATACCATTAAAGAATACATAGTATAGATGAGTATTAATATGATAATGTTTACATAATAATATTCATTCAATTGAAATTGTTCTCTCAAAATTATCAAAGGTTTTTTAGTTGAAAAATAATTATTGCAATTTTTTTCACATAATTCTTCTCAGCAAATGATTTTCCTTGGACACAGATGTGATCAAGTCTCCCCCTGACTCATGAACATCCACTTATTTTGTAATGCCTCTGAAATTAAATAAAAATTCCTCTTTTTAACTTTTAAAACTCTTCACAACCTTCTTCCAACATATACTTCCAGCTTCATTTTGTATTATTCCCTCTCTTGACCTTGGAAAATTTAATAAAATTGACAATTCTGTAACTTACTTCCATTATTTCATAGATCATTCTGTGCTTTGCATTCACCGTGCTATGTGAATAGAATGGACTTCCCTTTCATCTTTGTTTCACAGAATCCCTTTCCTCCTTCAAAATTCAGCTTAAATAATATCTTCTATGAGCAGTTTTACCTGATCTTATCAACTGCTAGTGACCTTGCTCACAAATAATATTATGTTCAATACTCTGTTTATATACTTTATATTTAGTCTGTTTCTTCTCATTAGAATATAAACTCCTTACAAAAAGAGATTATTGCCTTTATTAGATTTGTATATCTAGCACAAAACCTGACATTGAATAAATACTTGAATGAACATTTGAAATGGTTGAGTATTTTTCTCTGGATACTCTCTCTCTCTCTCTTTCTCTCTCTCTCTCTCTCTCTCTCTCTCTCTCTCTCTCTCTCTGTGTGTGTGTGTGTGTGTGTGTGTGTGTGTGTGTGTTAATGTTTCTATGTTCTTTTGTTTCTCTTCCTACCAACCTGAACTTTCCTCATTCCACTTTGCTGAATTATCATCTGAGTCATTCTGTTAGGGCAGCTAGGTGCCATAGCGGATGGAGTCATAGACCTGGAGTCAGAAAGACTGCTCTTCATGAGTTCAAATCTGTTCTTAGACACTTAACTACGTTTATTATCCAAATACTTTAGCCTTGTTTTCCTCAGTTCCTTATCTGTAAAATGAGTTAAGAAAGGAAATGGTAAATTGCTGCTTTCTCAAGAAAACCCCATAGTCAGATTGAAAAATGACTCAATATCAGAAACCCTATCTTTAACAATGTTTTGTCTTTCAAAGTCTCTATCCAAGGGAGGAATTTATGACTAAAGAAGAACTAGAGATCACTATTGACCACAAAATAGAAAATTTTGGTTATATCAAATTGAAAAGTTTTTGTACAAACAAAACAAATGCAGACAAGGTTAGAAGGGAAACAATAAACTGGGAAAACGTTTTTACAATCAAAGGTTCTGATAAAGGCCTCACTTCCAAAATATATAGAGAATTGACTCTAGTTTATAAGAAATCAAACCATTATCCAATTGATAAATGGTCAAAGGATATGAACAGATAATTCTCAGATGAAGAAATTGAAACTATTTATAGACATATGAAAATATGCTCCAAATCATTATTAATCAGAGAAATGCAAATAAAGACAACTCTGAGATATCACTACACACCTGTCAGATTGGCTAGAGTGACAGGGAAAGATAATGTGGAATGTTGGAGGGGATGTGGGAAAACAGGGACACTGATACATTGTTGGTGGAATTGTGAACACATCCAGCCATTCTGGAGAGCAATTTGGAACTATGCTCAAAAAGTTAGCAAACTGTGCATACCTTTGATCCCGCAGTGTTTCTACTGGGCTTATACCCCAAAGAGATACTAAAGAAGGGAAAGGGACCTGTATGTGGCAAAATGTTTGTGGCAGCCCTGTTTGTAGTGGCTAGAAGCTGGGAAATGAATGGATGCCCATCAATTGGAGAATGGTTGAATAAATTGTGGTATATGAATGTTATGGAATATTATTGTTCTGTAAGGAATGACCAGCAGGATGAATACAGAGAGGACTGGCGAGACTTACATGAACTGATGCTAAGTGAAATGAGCAGAACCAGGAGATCATTATATACCTCAACAACGCTACTGTTTGAGGATGTATTCTGATGGAAGTGGATTTCTTCGATAAAGAGAGCTAATTCGGTTTCAATTGATCAAGGATGGACAGAAGCAGCTACACCCAAAGAAAGAACACTGGGAAATGAATATAAACTGCTTGCATTTTTGTTTTTCTTCCCGGGTTATTTCTACCTTATGAATCCAATTCTCCCTGTGCAACAAGAAAACTGTTCGGTTCTGCACACATATATTTTATCTAGGATATACTGTAACCTATTCAACATGTAAAGAATTGCTTGCCATCTGGGAGAGGGGGTGGAGGGAGGGAGGGGAAAAATCGGAACAGAAGTGAGTGCAAGGGATAATGCTGTAAAAAATTACCCTGGTATGGGTTCTATCAATAAAAAGTTATTTTAAAAAAAAGTCTCTATCCAAAGCCCCATTCTTTTTTCTTTCTCAATAATCTCACCACTAGTATTTTTTATCAGTTGCTAAAGACTTCATTATCTTTTTGTTAAGCTCTTCCCTTCCAGATCTTTATATCTCACTTTGGTTTTGTTCCATTTCAATGAATTAATGGAAATTTTAAGCTAATAATTTAAACTCTCAATTTCCTCAATTACAAAAAGAGATAATTTTATAATATGATATAATATATATGTAATAAGTTTAGAGTCAAATATCACCTCTGCAAATTGCTCAAATTGTAAATAAGCATGACACTTTCTGTCTCTGGCATATTCATGGTGGCCAGATGTGTTGGTATCTAAAGAACCAGCACTACCCTAGTGTCTCAAAACTGAAAATTTCTGTCCATTTTTGTCTAACTAGAAAATATTTAAGGAAAATTTTATTTTTACTTAATAATAAGTTTACATTACTTTAGTTTGATAAATAAAAATTATATTATATTAAATAGTAAACAATCACTTTGTTTTTTTTTTTAATCCTTTAAACCCAACTGAATGCTAATTTTCTCTGATTTTCAGTTTCCTCATCTTAAAATGAAATTGGATTAAATTACTTCATAAGATCTTTTCAGGTTGAACTCCTTTGATTTCATGACTAAATAATTGTAAGGAGATTTATTTCCCCCCCAAAAAAGAAATGATCCTATGTTTGGTGTTTTTCTACAGCTAAAGCAATATCTTTATTTACAAACTGCTTATAATAGTGAGGTCATACATTTTAAAAGTCTACAAATTTATCATTTTTCAAGGTCACAGTTCTTTATTGTTGCACTTCAATTCAATTTGAATAAACAAGAACTATTGGAAGAAATGTTCTCTAAGTGTTCCAAGTAATAAACATATAGCTTATCACACACAGTCATTAGCTAGTTAGTCCCAGGTGTTCAATAATAGTATTTCTCCAGACACACTCTTAATGTCTTTGTAGATATACACATCAGTTCATCTTGACATCAATGACCCTCATCATCAACATCAATTTCTATTATTTGTTACCACAGTAGACTTTCATGTTTTGTAGAATATATAGAGGGTGATATGAGGTCTTTCTTCTAAAAAAAATGAGAGAGATCAACCAAGAACAACCTCCACTATTCACTTTCTCCCAAAATCTTTTATTTTCCCCCTTGGATGACTGCCTGACTGCCTATACCATTTTTCTGACTTCTTTACATAGAGCAAACTTTATTCGAACCATTCTGCAGTTTGGATCAACAACTTTTATCTGAATCCTCTTAAGCTTTTTTTTTTTTCTCTTTCTCCCAATGCATTCTGTTTCTATACTTTATTAAACCTGTCCTACTCAGTCCTGACAAGTCTCAATAAGCTCAAATTCTAAGGAGCATACAATAGAAACATAGATGTCTTTAGAGAATGTTACCAAATTCCTTAACAACATTGGCAAAGATATTTAAAGTATGTGATGACATGAGAACCCAGATAATTTTTCGGGGCAAACAACATAAATGAACAAAAAGATGGTATACTGCTTCTCTTTTCTCTGCAGTTCTGGGAGCTGAATCAGAGAATTTACATTCATATTTTACAATCCTTTAATCTAGGAATCAATGTGTAACCAGAGGCACAAAGTTAAAAGCTTACAATAATGAGATGGGGCAGATGGCCTCATTGATCCAGTTTTCTCCTTTTCAAAAAGTCCCTAAAAATACCTGGTAGAAGGATTGCTCAGGCACAAAGGATTCTCTTCTTTCCATCCCAAATATTTCTAATCTCTATGTGATCTACACATGTATTTTTTACTTCCTAAGGACTTTATAAAAGTGGGATTTTGTTTCCTTTGGGGGGGCGGGGTAAAAGAATTTTTATGTTATTACAGTACTTTTCTTTTTTGAACACACATTTGTAGCAGGATAATAGTTCTATCAATCCACCCTATGTTGTCATTTTCCAAAAAACTTTCTTGTTTGGTGACTCTCATTGCATATGTAGGGTCATAGGATGATAGAGTTCCCCAATTAAATGAACTGAATTGCCAAATTTCAAAGTTTTAATGTACATATGAAAAAAAAATTACATGATGAGGATTGACTAAATCTCCTTTCTTTTGTGTGGGTAAAATGACCCTGGGTGTGCCAGGCAAGAAGACAATTGTCTACAGAGGAAGAGATTACCTTCAAAGAGGGTGCTTATTTTTGAGGACTTATTTGTACCTCAAGCATAGAAGAGCAGTTTGGGAAGAGATATTTCTCTTCTCTTTCTTCTATTCACAATGACCTCCATCAGATACATATGGCATTTGGAAGATGAGCTGTCATGTATCCCTAGGAGAGAAATTGAAGATTCTGATTTTTAGAAATTCACAAATTTCAGTGTAGGAAAAAAATGTGAGAGAAAAAGATTGCTATCTAGAGAAGGCACCCTTATTCATTTAGGAGATGGTAAGTCTCAAACCAGTGGTTCTCAAACTTTTTTTTTTTTCAGTATCTTTATCCTATTAAAAATTATTGAGGATCTCTCCAAACGTTTTTTTTTTTAAATCTGGGTTATATTTATAGACATTTACCATATTGGAAATAAAAACTATTTTTGAATTTGTAGACCCTCTAAAAAGATTTCAAAGATCCCCAGGATTCTCTAGACCATACTTTGAGAAGTACTGTCTTAGACTGTGAAAAAATGTAAATGAATTTTGCCATTGTTCCTAGAATAAAAATATTAGTCATTTCTCAAGGATCCTGGCAGCATGCTAACCAATAATTTTGCTTTGCCAAAAAGTGCGTTGGCAGAGACTATGACCAACCGGCAGAATGATGCATCCTGCAGAAAGCAAATCCAGTGAACCTTACCAAGACCTTTTCTCCTGCAAGGAGCATTGCAGATAGACTGCAAGAAGAAATCAGTCACCCTGTTGTATCACAAGAGTTCCTCCTGTAAAGGTCCATCATGTGCAATTTTTATGCTTGATCTATTTTTCCAATGATGGTGTGTGTAGCAGAAGAGTGCTCTATAAGTGATGATGAAAATGCTTTATTGTAAGTCTTATTATGCTCAATCAGTAAATGCCTTTACTTTGAGTTGATTATCTTCTTAAATTTGATATTAATAAGTAAACATACCAGTGGGACTTGGACTCTAAAATTTTAGGAATATAAACCAGAGAATACCTTGAACCTAAAAGAGTCATCTTACAGGGAACCCACCCAATACCTATGACTTGAGGGTAGTGGGATACAACCCAAGGGACATTACACCCTGGTAATCTAGAAGTATAGCGACTCAAAATTTAAAAAGGATACATCCTTGCATTTCATTATTTTCATTTTCTGCCTCATAACCTAAAAATAATGCCATGTAAAGCCTGGAAGTATGTTTTATCCCACACATCCTTACAGACTTCAAATATGGTTAGACTCAAAGTCTGAAGTTCTTTATAATATCATCATCAATCATCTGATGGATCAGAAGTTCTCTGATCAATTCACTACACATAAATTCTCTTTAAAATAAAAAAAATGGACAGATGCAATAGTATTGGTTTTCCTTCATTTCAGAATATAGCAGCTATATGGTTACTTAGTAAGAATTTTGCTTTGGAGTCAGAAAATTGTTATTCAATTGCTTTTAGTTTCTTGACAAAGATACTAAAGTGGTTTGCCATTTCCTTCTCCAGTTCAAATGACAGATGAGGAAACTGAGACCAATAGGTTTAAGTCACTTGCTCAGGGACATATAGTTAGGGACATAAAGGGACATTAAATCTGAGGCTAGATTTAATCTTACAAAGATGAGTTTGTTTGACTCGAAGCCCAGCAGTCTATACAGTGTACCACCTAGCTTTGTTCAAATCTCACTTCAGATACGTATTAGCCATGTGACCCTGGATAAGACACTTAACTTCTCTAACTCTCAGTTTTCTCATTTGAAAAATAGGGATAATTATAGTACCTATCTCTCAGGATTGTTGAGACTTTCAAGTGAAAGAACATATGAATAGTTCTTTGCAAATCTTAAAACACTATAGCTACTGTGACAGTTGCATTTAATTTGATGCAAGAAATCCCTTTTCTTAGTGCCAACATGGGTTATTTCAGAATCAACTTGTGCAATCAAATCACTGACTGATTAGAGTATGGATCAAAATTCATAACATGTAAAGGAAAAGAATAAAGATAAGAAGATACTGCATACAATTTCAACTTCTTTCATCCAACCAGCTGAAATAAGTTGTTGATTCTAAAAAAATGAGAAATGGACAAAAGTGGATTTTAATTTTCACTATTTCTTAGACAGTATAAGTAATCCAAAACCATGATTATAAAGAGCAGACATAACCCAGAAATAGCCCAAGTCAACAAAAACCTGATCCCCTTGTCAAGCAGATATTTAAGCCAGACATGGTGCATACCAAATACAAACTCACTTACAAAGCATCATGAAGGAGGTTAATGAAACATAATGCTCAAAATGGCTGCCACCAAAGTCCTCAAAAGAAAGCAATCAACACCCATAGTGAAAAATGTTTTAAATTACTAACAAAAATGCAAATTTAAAAAAATCTAAAGTTCTACCTAATACTTATCAGTTGGGAAAATGTGGGGGTGGGGCAGGGAAGAAAATGAATTGTTGTGGGACCTATGATAGCACAAGCATACTAATGCACTGTTGGTAAAAAAATGAATAGGTGCAAACGTTCTGGATACTAAAAGGTTAGGTGACTTATATTTCAGAGGTGGAATATGAAATCAAGTTGTTCTTTAAAAAGTTAGGGATTCTAAGAAACAGAGGTGAAAGAAGGCATTTCAAGTAGAAGTAGGCACTGTAGATAGAAAATAAAGTGAAGACAAATTTTATTTAGAACTTATGTTGGGGAGTGATGCAGAACTATTGGAACAAAATAATGAAGTACTTTTACTCCTAAATAGAAAAATGTGTAATTTATTCTGGAGGCAAATGGATCCATTGAAATTTTTTTGAGCAGAGTAATGATATGGTCAGATTTGTGCTTTAAAAATATTACTTTGACAGCAGGAAGAAACTTGAAGCGGAGAGATAAATTAGGAAGCTACTGCAAAAGTCAAAGTGAAAAATGATCAAGTTGTGAAAGGGATGGTGGGCACATGAATGGAGAGAAGAGAATGTATATCAGGTCTGGTATGAAGGTACAATCAAGATATGGCTAATTAATGAATATAGGAGGCTAAAAAAAATAAAAGCTCCAAATTTGAGCAATTGGAAGGATGTCTATATCATAACAGGAAAAGAGAAGTTAGAAAGGGATGAAACTTTGGGGGAAAAGGAAATGAGTTGTGTTTTGGACATGTTAAATTTGCATAGCTCATGTGAAATGAACTTGGGTACACACTAGGGTTAGTTGTGTAGATCAGAGAGACCTATGTAAAAAAAATAAAAGAAAACCAATAATAAAGATGATATGGAGAAAGAAAAAAAGAGAGTTAAGAAAGAGGGTATGGAAAAGAGAAAAGAATAAAGCCTACACCAGAATAAAGATCTCAAACATGCTACCTGGCAATAGTAAGTTGCCCACAATACTCCTAACTGGGCTAGAACATATAAAAATATAATTGAGAAATATCTAGTGGAATCAGTGAAAGTACAATAAAATAGATAACCTTACATTTGAAATTTAAGTCCATATGCAACCCACAGATATTCTTTTGTATGAGCTAATATCCTCATTCCTATTAAATACACTTGGGTAGAATCACAGTTATGTATCCACAGTTTAGCAAATAAAGCATAAAATATAAAGATAGTGTTAATGACAAAGATTTTATTATTGGGACTCTTAGGAGATGCTTGATGAAAAGATCAAATGGAAGATTGACTTCCTAAAGAAGTGATATTTTGTAGATTCTATTTGTTAATGGCTTTGTGCTTATTGAAACAAAACCCAGATCCTCATAAATTAGATCAATATTAACTGAAAAAGAGATTAATCTCACATTCTAGAAAACAGTTAAATAATGAAAGAAGGATGAATATCCTTCTAGATTATGAGATACATTTGGACAACCAACCCATTGTATTTACCATGTATCTTGGACAGAAAGTATAAATGGACAACATATTACATCCAAAATTGAATAGTGAAAGAAAAAGGTACTGAACCACATTTAGAAAACTTCTGCAGATATTTTATGATTTCATATTGTTTCTTGTTGACAAAGTACTTATCGATGAAATAGTAAATTCAATAGAATCAAATTCAATGGAATCAAAGAAACCAAACCATGATATTTTTCTCTTTTTTTCATCACTTTTTCTTGCTCATTTTTAGCTTTCCTCCTATCACCTAAAATATAAATCCATTTTTATTTTCCCCAATTTCCTCCTGAAAAGAGCCAGATCTAAACAATCGAAGGTGGACTGTACCTTATGGGTTACTTATTTCAACAAAATTATATTATAGATGAGGTCATTGAGTTCAAGAATGTAAAGTGATTAATCAACTTTAAAATTTCATTTTACACCTATCAGATTGACTAAAGTGATTGAATAGGAAAGTGACAAATGTTGGAGGGGATGTGGGGGAAAAAAAAAAAACAACTGGGAGGCTAATTCACTGTTGGTAGAACAATAAATTGATCCAACTGTTTGGAGAGCAATCTGGAATTATACTCAGAGTTATTAAATTGCCCATACTCTTTGACCTAGAAATACAACTACTAGGAATGTTTCCTAAGATGATTAGGGGAAGAGGAAAAGAACCCACATGTTCTAAAATATTTATAGTAGCTCTCTTTGTGATGGCAAAGAAGCAGAAAGTTCAGGAATGTCTGTCTGTCAATTGGGAAATGGCTGAAGATGTAGTATATGATTGTGATAGAATACTACTGTGCTATAAGAAATGAGGAGCACAGTGATGTTGGAAAAACATGGATAGATTTGCATGAAATAATGAAGATCAAAATAAACAGAAACAAGAGAATGTTGTACACAGTAATAACAATATTATTTCAAGAACAACTTTGAGTGACTAAGTAATTTCCACTATTACAAATAACCAAATTAACTACAAAGGACATATAAAGGAAGACATTATATCTAGAGAAAGAACTCATAAATAGAAGTATGTATAGAATATACATATACACACAGTTATGTAATATAAAATATTGTGCATATATATAATACATACATATGCATAAACATTTGTGTCTAATGGTAGCCATGTATAAGGTAGGACTAGGGAAGGAAAAAATAAAAGAAAAGAGGTATATGATAAATTTATTATATAATCAAAGGCGATAGCAAGTTGTTTATAGATTTGCTGTTTCATATACAATCATCTTTTTTCTGTTCTATTCTATTTCTATTCTACTAGGTTATGGAAATAAAGGTTTTATTTCTTAAGTTTGTAATAAAATATATATTAAAAAATTTATACTCTCTTAAGAGAAAAGGGAAAAAAAATATAAAGGGATTTACCCATTGTCACATACTCCACTGAATTAAATCACAAAGATGTTAAGAGACTTACTCAAAGTCAATCAACTGACAAGAATCATTTGAACTCAGATCTTTTTGACTCTAGGCTCAGCACTCAGTGAGCCTCCTCATATTCTTGATGATCGATTCTAGATTCTTGAGCCTATAATGAAATAATCATCTTCTCTTCTGTTTATCAATGCATTTAGGAAGGTGGAACCCATGTGGTGAGAGAAAGCTTTTGTTTTTCCTTCCATATCTTGCTTTTCTTTCTCTTTTTCTTTTTACTGGATTACTAACTCAACTTCCTCAATTTATTTTCTTTCTTTTTATCTCTCTCTGAACTTTTCCTGATTAAATTTCAATGTCCATTGTCCTCCCTTTAAGATATGGTCTTGTTATTGAAGTATTTTCCTTTAAGGGGCAAGTCAAAGGGAGCCTTAAAAACATACGTTCAAATAAGAATTTAGTTGCCCTAATCTGGAGCCAGTTCTCATCCACACCTTCCATTCTACCAATTTAATCACATCAAGTCACTTCTATCTATTTTATATAGACAGATTATCAATATTCACTGCTTCCTTTCACTTTGGGCTCATTCCAAAAGACAGTAACTGAATACATCTTTATTGTGTCAGTTCCTAGTTACTAAAATAGATGAAGATAATGACTCAAAGAAGCAGTCAAGGAAGGAATTATACCACAGTCCTATAACTTCTTAATAGAGAAGGCCCCAAAGTGGGACAACAGCTGTGGAATTATTAACATCCCTACTTTAAAACTAGCTCTCACAACAAGCTGAGAAAAATGACCAATTATAGCTGTTGCTGGTAAATTATAGCCCCAGGCTAACTGACCCTGGTGACTACAGCAACTGAGGAGAAAGTGCTCACAGCTGTACCACCTGCGTTCCTTTCTCACCCCTGCTGCACACCTGCACCCTCAGTCAAATGGTAGGTTCCAATGACTAGAGCTGTGGCAGAGTTCCATGGATTTGTTTGCTTCCTAAAAAGTTCCTGGATTGGGGATTTTATTGTTACCGGCTATAATTGCCTATGAATTTGCTGATCTGCATTGATAGGAATTTCCTGCTTAGAAGTTCCTAACAACAACAAACCTATAAGTCTGCTTGAGGGAGAAAATCATCAACCATTATGGTCTTAAAAGTATAAGTGAGCCAAGAGGACTTACACTAAGTTGATCAGAATAGCTAAATCTTTCATAGCCGGCCATTATTACAATATTTACTATACTATTTACCATGTTCTCCTGGTTCTGCTCACTTCAGTTTGCATCAATTCATATGTTTTCCCAGGTTCTTCTGAAACCATCTTTTCATCATTTTTTATACCACTACTTTTTCAGTCACTCTGCAATTAATAAGTATACCCTCAATTTCCACAAAATAAATTCTATGAATATTTTTGGATAAGAATTCAATATTTGACAAAAGCTGTTTGGGAAAACTAGAAAACAGTTTGGTAGAAATTATGTATAAATCAATGTCTCATATCATATGTCAAGATAAGGGCATATAATTTAGACATAAAAAGTGTTATAATAAGCAAATTAGGGGAAATGAAAGATTTTACCCATCAAATATATGGGTAAATCAAGAATCTATGACTAAACAAGAAATGAAAATCAATGTAGCTAAGATTAGAAGGAAAGCAAGAAACTAGAGGAAATTTTACAGGAAGTTTCTGTAATAAAATCCTCATTTCTCAAATATTTAGGGGACAGAGTTAAATTTATAAAAATAAAAATAATTCCATCTCCATTCTACTTCAGCCACATACAGAGAAGATGATTTGATCATCTAATATTTGTTTCACTTCTATGAACCAGAATTTTGAAATTTCTCTCTTCAAGCACATCTTCTATCCTTCAAAATCAACTGCCTCATCCCCCTTAAAGCCATTAAGTTAACCTTCTGTCTATATAAAATCTCCTTTGGTGACCTCATCAATTTTCAGGTGCTCCTATATTTCTTCTGAGCAAATGATTTCTATTGTAAATATTTGGGCATCATCTCTCTCCTGACTTCTAATGCTATAATTCCATTCTCTTGGAGAGTAAGATTGCAGCAAGTCTAATAAGTCTTCTTTTCAAACTTCATTCTGTTCATAGCACCAGTAGTACTTAAGATTCTCTACTATCTAGTCTCCTTAGTCTCATGTATTGTATAATCCAATCACTCTGGCCTCCTCACACAAAATATTCCATTTCCTGATTCTTGACATTTTCACTGACTGTCCCCCTATACCAGAGTGCTTTCCCTCTTCATCTCTACTTCCTGAATATTCTGATTTCTTTCAGATCCTGAGTAAAATGTCACCTTCTACAGAAAGTTTTTCCCAATCTTTCTTAATTCTATTTGTTAGCATGTTGTCTCCCCCAATTAGACTGTAAACTCCTTGATAAAAGGAAGCCTTTTTTGTTTTTGTTTTTTTGTTTGTTTGTTTTTTAATTTTCTTTATATCCCCGGCCCTAAGAATAATGCTTGACACAGAATGAGCACTTACTGAATGCTTAATTACTGATAGACTTGCTTATGTACTCTGCTCATAAAATCTTTCCCTCACTCCAAATCATAGCCAAGACACTACTTTCTACATAAACTTACCACTGTGTTCTCCTTCCCCAATGATTTCACACATAACATTACATACATTTAAAAAAATTATTCTCTTTATGTTAATTTTCTACCTACCTTAATACATATGTACTGTCCTTACTTGATAGAATACAAGACCCTTGAAGAAAAGGACAATTTTATTTTTGCTTTTGTGTTGTCAGGCATAGCACAGGGTTGGCTACCTAGCAAATGCTTAATAAATATTTATTGAATTAAATTATCTATTTTTCTATGGTACTGTGTGAAATCCTTACTACCATTGTTCTCTTTGAACCTTGCTGTCTGATGGTTTGTTCTGCTCATATTACACTTTAAATGTTCTAAAAGAAATGAGAAATGTTTTGGCCTCTGTTAAAAATAATTTTATCTTTAGAAATTCAAGTAAGAAAAATCAAAATTAATTGCCAAGGAAGAGGGTCAGTCTTACTAAGACTGTAGAAATATAGAAAAATATTTCTTAGAGGAGAGCTACTGTCCAAGAATATTAAAAAAGAACCCCTACTCTAATTCCAAAAAGAATTCCAAAAAGAAAAATCAATTCATTGAGAGAGGAAAAATTCAGCATGCTGGGAAAACAAAAGGTATTATCTGGACAGTACTAGAATATATCAGTTTAACTGAAAACAAGTGACCGAGAAGGAATATAGGATTGCAACAACCTAATAAAAATAATGTAAAAAATGCTAAAATTCAGAATGATCTGACTATAGTGTTGGAAGCTAAGGAGAGCAAAAAGTGTTTTGTCTTTGTTGTAGTTTAGGATTTTTTTTTTAAAGCTTATATTGAAGTAAAAATCCTGAATCAAAGAAAGAATATATAGCCTTTGTTTAAGGTGGAAAGAATACTATTATTGACAACAGAAAGGAAACAGAACTAACTATATTTGGTGTTGGAGTTCTCTGCAAAGGAAAATGATAAAACAAATATGACTAATAGGAAACTTAGGACTTAGATAAACAAGGATATTTTTAAAATGCCTAGCTATCCTTGATGAACTCCAGTCACTTGACCAAAATGACCTACATCCTTAGGTCCAAATAAACAAGCAAACCAAAAGTTAAAACTTGGTAGATAATTATTGTTAAGTCAATGTCATTGATCTTTAAAAGTTTATAGAGAACCATTCTAAACTTCTCAGCTGTACATGACTTCTACAAAAATTGACCATGTGTTATGCAATGATGACCTTCCCCACTCCCCCCCAAAAGTTAAAAAAGTTGAAATAAAATAAAACATACAATTTATCATAATATAATTAAGTTATATTCAATAACAGCCAATGAAAGAATAATTAACAAGTTTGGGGAGATAGCATAATTCTAAAGAACTAGTGGATCAAAGAAAAATATAAGGGAAAAAAAACAGGAAAGTAAAGAAAATAACAAGAATGAAGTTACATACCAAAACTCATGGGATGAGTGAGCAAATTTTATTATGTCTAAGCAATTTCATTTGCAAAAAGAAATGAAATAGATACTAAATGACAATAACAACAAAAATTTAAACAATAACATATCAAAAATTATCAACTAAGCAACAGAATATAAATTCTAAAATTAAAGATGAGATTAATAAATTCAAAGTAAAAAAAGTCCATTAAATAAAAAAAAAAAATCAGGAGACTGTAAATTTAATAAAATAGTTTATTTTATTTTTAATTGAGAAAAAACTATTTTTTCTCATCAAATTTTTCAAAAACAACATTGAAAAAATTGAAAAGGAAAAGAATATATCAGAAACTATTTTTTTCAAAGTACATTCTAACTAAATTGAGAACTTAGATGAAATAGATTCACATTTGCAGAAAAACAAAATATCTATATATTACAAAAGGAGAAACTAGATTTAAAAAAACTGGCATCAGCAAATGAAAATGAACAAGTTATAAATGGACTTCTAATAGGGGAAAAATAGTCTAGGATAGATGGATTCACAATTAAATTTTGTCAGTTTTTTATAGTACAATATTTATAAGATGGTTGTAATTATAAGAAAAAGATGATACTTCTGATCTTTTTCTATGATAAAATATGGACAACACTTAAATGAACAAAAAGCAAAGCAGAGAAAGAAAACTTCTGTTCAATTTCCCTATATGACATTACCACAATATTTTAAAATAAAATAGTCACAAACAGTTAAAACAACATATTAAAAGCCTTATATAACATGACAAGGTTGTATTTATCCCAATCATTCAGGGTTAAGTCAAGAAAAGTATTGCTACAAAATAATCAATCATACTTATAATGTAACTAATAAAATATTCCTAGGAATAAATATTTTCATTAATATAACAAAATGTATTTCTCTAATTCCAACAGCAAATATTTCCTATAATAAAGAAAAGTGAGAGGTCTTTTTAATATGATTAGGGATAAAGCAAAGCTGTTTGCTATGGTAATCACTAGTTAACATGGTGCTAGTAATGTTAATTGGAACAATAATTTAGAACACAATAATCAAGAGAACAAGTATGGGTGAAAAAAATTATTATTTTTTGAAATATAATGATTTGCTTAGAAAACTCTAAAGTTTAAAATGAAAATTAATTGAAACAAATTCAGCAAAATTGCAGGATATAAAATAAATTCACATAAATCATTAGCATTCCTATATGTCATACCAGATAATAAATCAGAATAGAAAGAAAAAGAAATTCCTTTCAAAAATAATGTAAAAACAATTAAATATTTAGGAGTAAGTACATATATTGCAATATACTGCCTAAGTGTATGGATCTAAATGTAAAAAAAAAAATGTTCTTTGTACATATAGAGACAGACTAATAATTTGGGGGAAAAAAAACATTACTTCTCCTGGGTAGGTTGAACCAATATAATTAAAATGAAAACACTACCCAAATTAATTTTCTTAAGCTATACCACTTCAATTACCAAAGTAATATTTTATAGCACTAGATAAAATGATAATGCATTTTTTATGGAAGAACAAAAGTACAAGAATCAAAGGAAATAATGAAAAGTATGACAATGATGTGGGGCTGTCTTTTACTCAGTACCAAATTTCATTCTACTACAAAGCAGTAATTAAATCATGTTGCATTTATTAAAGAAAGAAATACATTATTAAAAAAATTAAAAAAAAAAAGATTAGCTGCCCACCATACAGAAACAAATATAATAGCATAAGAGCTCAGTCCCAAAAAAATTTGGGAAAAATTAGAAGTAATTTGAGTTAGAGTAATATTTCATACAATATAACCAAGAAAAGCTTAAAATAGATACATTATTTCCATTTAAAGGATCACATCAAACAAATCAGAGAAGCAAAGAACAAATCAGTGTTCAGATATAAGAATGTGGAAGAATTGATGGATAAACAATTGATAAGGAAGGTCAAAAGAGAAAAAAATGAGCATTTTTTATTGTATAACAAGTTTGGCACAAATAAATCTAGTTAAAATAAGAAGGGAAACAGATGCATAGGAATAAAATTTTCTATCATTCCTTTTACAAAAATGTTATATTCAATATTTATAAGAAACCAGTTCAAATTATTAAAGCTAAGAGCCAATCAACAGTAGTTTTAATGGTCAAAGCATATGAATATTCAGTTTTCTTTTTTTTTCCTTTTTAAATATTTTTTAAATTAAATAATGACCTTTTATTTTCAAAATGCATGCAAAAGATACTTTTCAACATTCACTCTTGAAAAACTTTGTGTTCCAAATTTTTTCTCTCCCTCCTCCACCCCTCCCCTAAACAGTAAGTAACCTAATATATGTTAAACATGTACAATTCTTCTTCTACATTGATCATGCTATACAATATATTTCTACCATGTTTAACATATATTGGATTACTTGCCATCTAAAGGAGGGGAGTGGGAGAAGAGAAAGGAAAACTGGAACACAAGGTTTTGCAAGGTTAATGTAAAAAAAAATATATCCATGCATATGTTTTGAAATTAAAAAAAAAAAGCTTTAATAATAATTTTAAAGAGATCATGCTGCATATGAAAAATTATATCAAAATGGCGTTGAAAAATTGACCCAAAAGTACTTCTGGGGTATAGCCAAGATAGCAGAGAAAAGTCAGGAAGCTGCTCTAGCTTTCTCTTTTTCCTCAAAAACCATATGAAAGCAAGCCTGTCTGATGGAATGAAACCATTGTCCAGCTCAAGATAGACTGAAAAAGCTTCAAGAAAGGTTATCTCACTGGGATGAAAAGAGTGGTCAGCCCAGGTCAGATGGATTGTGGGAAAGCCAATGAGAAAGTCTCAATCATAGCAAATCAGCAACTAAGACCTTTACTCCTGGCTCTGTAGAGGAAATAAAGCTCTTTTCTGAACAGAATAGACAAAGCTACTCCCTGAAAATACAAGGAGCACCTGTGTTCAAAACCAAGGCTCAGAGCTGCACAGGAGCCTTGGAACAGCATCCCCTATACTTTAGGAACAGAGCTTGAACTTAAAAGCAAAAAGAGAAAAAGAAAAAAAAAAGAAAGAAAGAAAAAAGAAAATAAATGAAAAAAAAAAAGAAATAACAAAAGAAAAAAAAAAGAAAATTAGCAAGAAACAGAAACGAACCCTGACTATAGAAAGCTACTACTGTGACAGAAATGAGCAAAACACAAACTCAGACAAGTAAAAAAAAATGTCCACAGAAGAAATCTCAAAGAGTGATATAAATTGGTCTCAAGCCCAAAGAGGCTTCTGAGAATTGCTCATAAAAGACTTTAAAGGGCAAATAAGGCGGTTGAAGAAAAAATGAGAAAGGAAATGAAAGATATGTATGAGAGTCAACAATTTGGGAAAAAAAGAAAAAAAATTGCCTGAAGAAACAACACCTTAAACAGTAGAATAACCAAATGGAAAAAAAAAATATATACAAAAGTTAACTGAAGAAAATCACGCATTAAAAACTAGAATAAAGGCAAATGGAAGCCACTGACATTGTAAGACAGCAAGAATCAGTCAAACAAACTAAAATGAATGAAAAAAAATGGAAGAAAATGTGAAATACTTCATTGGAAAAACAACCAACCTGGAAAATAGATTTAAAAGAGACAATTTAAAAATTATTACCTTACCTGAAAGCCATGACTAAAACAAGAGCCTGAATAGCATTCTACAAGAGATAATTAAGGAAAACTGTCCCAACAGTCTAGAAACAAAGGGAGAAATACTGATTGAAAGAATCCACTGATCATTGCGGCAAAGAAATCCCACAAGGAAATCTCTAAGAAACATAGCTGCAAACTCCAAAACTACGATCTCAAGGAAAAAGTATTGCAAGCTATTCTTGACAAATATCAAGAAACAACAGTATTACTCAGGATTTAGCAGCTTCTACAATAAAGTATCAGAGACCCTAGAATACTATATTCAAGAAGGCAAAGGATCTGGAGTTACAACAAAGAATTAACTACCTAGTGAGACAACATCATCTTTCAGGGGAAGAGACGGAACTTCAATGAAATAGGAGATTTTTCAATTATTTCTATTAAAAAAAAAAAAAAAAAAAAACAACAGAACAAAACAAAAAATTTAATCTCTAAACATAGGACTCAAGAGGATCCATAGAAAGGTAAATGGGAAAATGTATATTTAAAAGTTAAACTGTTCACATCCCTAGATGGAAAAATGATATCTGTAACTCTTGAGAACTGTATCTGTCATAAGGGCAGACTGAGCGGGACATCACATGGACTGAGGGTGTGGTGATGAATGGACTCTGATGTGATGACAACAAAAAAGACATTAAAGGGTGGGAAAAGGTCTGTGCTGGAAAAAGAGGAAAAGAGAATTATAATGGCACAATTAGTTCATATGAAGAGGTGCAAAAGACCTATTACAATCAAGGGAAAGAAGAGAGGGGGGTGAGCATTGTCTGAAGCTTGATCTCATCAGTTTGGGCTCTAAGAGTGAATAACAATCCTTCAGTTGGGTATAGAACTATATCTAAATCTATAAAGAAGAAGGAGACAAAAGAGGAAAAGAAAAGGGAAGTATAGATAGAAGGGGGGACAGAAACACTATGTGAAAAGGTAAGAGAAGGGGGGAGAAGGGGTAATAGAAGATAAGGTAGTAGATGGAGTGGGTTAAAAAAGCACTACTAAGAAAAGCAGGGAGAGGTGATAAGAGATAGGTAGTGGGGTGGGGTAGGTTAAAAACATTAGTAAGAAAAGGGGAAGAAGTGATAGGAGACAAAATAGTAGGTGCAATGTCTAAAAGAACACACAACTGAGGAAAACATGGAGAGAACAAAAGTATATACAGAGGAGAGAAATACAGAGCTAGTAATCATAACTGAATATGACACAGAAACATACAGAGTAAAAGTAAAAGGCTAGAACAGAATTTAATATGCTGAAGTTAAAAAAAAAAAAAGCAAGGTAGCAATCCAAATCTCAGATAAAGCAAAAGTAAAAATAGATCTTATTAAAAGAGATAAGGAAGGAAAATACATCTTGATAAAGAGTACTGTGAATAATGAAGTAGTAGAGATACTAAATGTGTATGCACTAAGTGGTAGAGCAAGTAAATTCCTAGAGAGATTTTAAGCCAGTTTCAAGAAGAAATAAACAGCAAAACTATTTTAGTGGGAGACCTCAACCTTCTCCTCTCAGAATGAGACAAATCTAACCACAAAATCAACAAGGAAGAATCTAGGGAGGTAAATAGAATCCTAGAAAATCTAGATATGATAGACCTCTGGAAAAAATTGAATAAAGACAGAAAGAAAAATACTTTTTTTCTCGGAAATACATAGCACCTACACAAAAACTGACTATGTATTTGGGCATTAAAAATCTTACAATCAAATGCAGAAAAGCATAAATGTTTCCTTTTCAGACCACAATGCAATAAAAATTATATTCAATGAAGGTCCTGGAAAAGATTGACTAAAAGCCAATCAAAAATTAAATAATCTAAATAATGAGTGGGTTAAACAACAAATCACAGAAATAATCCATAATTTCATTCAAGAGAATGACAATATTGAAACAATATACCAAAATCTATGGGATACAGCTAAAGCAGTTCTTAGGAGGAATTTTTTAATCTTTAAATAGCTATATGAAAGAAGAGATCAATAAATTAGGCATGCAACTAAAAAAAGCTAGAACAAGAAAAAAAAATTTAAACTCCAATTTGTAATGGGCTGAGGCTTGAGTTGATGCACTGAGGTCCCAAGCACATGAGGCTAAATAATAATTGGACCATACTCTATTAATATATATGCTTGGAGAAAGAATGGTCCCTGCCCACTCTTTGTGCAAGTCCTGATGTGTTGTTATAGGAAATGACGATTTTGGTGGGTGGAGGCAGGGGAGTGGAAAAGGAAGGGGAAGGAGAGACTACTTTCATTGCCATTGCAATGGCTTTTCAGCTGAGGTCTCTCTCTGCTAGCTGGCTTCCTGTCACAGCTGCCCATATTGCTATCACAATCTTTCTTGCCCATATTGCTATCTCAATCCTTATTCATCTCTTCACTTCAATAAAGATTGAAGATTTTTCCCTTATCCTGAATTCCTGACTCCAGATGATTTTAAATATGTGGTCATTACACCAATTAAATACCAAATTAGAGATTCTGGAACTCAAAGGCAAGATTAATAAAAAAGAAATTAAGAAAAATTGAACTAATAAATAAAACTAAGAGTTGGTGTTATGAAAAAAACCAACAAAATAGATAAACCTTTGACTAATTTTATCAGAAAAAGGAAAGAAAAAAATAAATTACCTGCATCAAAAAAAAATAATAATAATAATAATAATGAAAAAGGTAAACTTACCACCAATGAAAAAGAAATTAAAGCAATAATTAACAGCTGTTTTGCCCAACTGTATGGCAGCAACTCTGATGATCTAATTGAAATGTATGAATATTTACAAAAATATAAATTGCCCAGACTAACAGAAGAGGAAATAATTTACTTAAATAGTCCCATTTTAGAAAAAGAATTTGAACAAGTCATTAAGGAATTCCCTAAGAAAAACCTCCAGGCCCAGATACATTTACAAATGAATTCTACCAACCATTCGAAGAATAATGAATTCCAATAATATGTAAACTATTTGGAAAAATAGGTAAAAAAGGAATACTGCCAACATCCTTCTATGTCACAAATATAGCACTGATACCTAAATCAGGAAGAACCAAAACAGAAAAAGAAAATTATAGACCAAGCTCTTTAATGAACGTTGATGCAAAAAATTTAAATAAAATATTAGCAAAGACGTTACAGCAACTTATCTGCAGAACAATACATTATCACCAAATGGAATTCATACTAGGAATGCAGGGCTGATTTAATACCAGGAAAACAATTACTATAATTGGCCATATCGATAACAAAACCAACAAAAATAATATGATAATCTCAGTAGATACAAAAAAAAAAAAAAAGCTTTTGATGAAATATTGCATTCATTCATATTAAAAAAGCCTTAGAGAGGGGGCCACTAGGTGACACTGTGGATAGAGCACCTGAAGTCGGGAGGACCTGAGTTCAAATCTGACCTCAGACACTTAACACTTCCTAGCTGTGTGATCCTGGCCAAGCCACTTAACCCCAATTGCCTTAGCAAAATAAAATAAAATAAAATAAATAAACCTAGAGAGCATAAGGATAAAGGGAGATTTCCTTAAAATAATAAGCAGTATCTATCTAAAACCTACAACAAGCATTATTTGTAATGGAGAGAAGATAGATACAATCCCAGTAAGGTCAGGAATGAAACAAGGATGCCCATTACCACCACTATCATACAATATTATACTAAAAATGCTGACTTTAGCAATAAGAAGAGAAAAAGAAATTAAAGAAATTACAATAAGGCAGTGAGGAAATAAAACTATCAATCTTTGCTATGATATGATGATACAGATAGAGAATCCTAGAAAATCATACAAAAACCTACTGGAAGCAATTCATAGTTGCAGTATATAACATAAACTCACACAAATTAACAGCATTTCTATATATTACTGGCAAAGCCATCAGCAAAACATATAGATATATAGAGAGATTCCATTTAAAATTACTATAGACAAAACAAAATACTTGGGGGTCCATCTGCCAAGACAAACTTAAGTACTATGTGAACATAATTACAAAATACTTCTCACACAAATAAAGTGAGATCTAAATAATTGGGAAAATATCAATTGTTTGTGCTTAGGCCAAGCTAGTATAATTAATAAAAATAACAATTCTTTCTAAATTGATTTACTTGTTCAGCACTATGCCAATCAAACCAACACATTATTTTATAGAACTAGAAAAAATAATTAAAAAATTCATCTGGAGGAATAAAAGATCGAGAATATCAGGGGAATTAATGAAAAAACTACAAAGGATGGCGGCTTAGCAGTATCAAATCCAAAACTATATTATAAAGCAGTAGTTATCAAAACCATTAGTACTGGCTAAGAAATAGAGTGTTGGATTAGAGGAATAGATTAGATACACACAATATAAAAATCAAGGCCTATAGCAATCTAATACTTGGTAAATCTCCAAACTCCAGTTTCTGGAACAAGAACTCACTATTTGACAAAAATTTCTGGGAAAACTAGAAAATAACATGTCAGAAACACAACATAGACCAAACCATACCAATCTCATACCAAAATAATGTCAAAATGGATACAAAATTTGAGAATAAAGGATGATATCATAAACAAATTAGAAGAACAAGGTGATAATTTACTAACGGTAGATGTCCATCAATTGGGAAATAGCTGAACAAGTTTTGGTATATGAAGGAAATGGAATATTGTTGTTCTATAAAAATGATGAACAAGGTAATTTTAGAAAGGCCTGGAAAGATTTACATGAACTGATGCTAAACAAAACAAGCAGAACCAAGAACACATTGTACATAATAACAGCAAGAATGTGCAATAATGAGCTATGAAAAACTTGGTTCTTCTCAGTGGTTCAGTGATTCAAAGCAATCCCAATAGACTTTGGACAGAAAATGCCATCTACATGTAGAAAAAGAAGTAAGGAGTTGAATGTAAATCAACTTATGCTATATTTACTTTTTTTTTTTTTTTAATCTCTCCCGTTGATTTTCCCTTTTGCCACATGTACAGTATGCTACAGTTATGTAAGTGTATTAGGGGATATAAGATAAAGAAAATTTTGAATAAACAAATTCCTGTTTGACCATCTTCATAAGTTCCACCTCTTCACTCCTCACCCATGATCAGGATTCAAGCTGGTACCAAATTCCTGTAGTGAGCAGGTCTGGATACATATTGATTTAAATAATTTTTCATGTGACTAGAGATGGTTTTAGTTGTTTCATCTGAAAATTCTCTGTTCATATCCTTTGACCATTAATCAATTGGAGAATGGTTTGTATTCTTATAAGTTGGAGTCAATTCTCTATATATTTGAAAATGCAGTTTTCAAGAGAAGAAATGAAAGTCATAAACAAATTAGAAAAAAAATCCTCTTATTAATTAGAGAAATTAAAATGTAAAACTCTGGTTCTTTCTTAATCCCATCAATCTAGGAATAATAACAAAAAAAGGGAAAGGGCAAATATTGGAAAGACTGCAGATAATCATTTTTTCTCCTGTATATTGTCGGTAAAGATATGAACTATTACTAACATTCTGGAGAACAATCTGGAACTCATCTCCCCAAATTATTAAACAGTTACTCATCTTTAACATTAATAGACTACTATCCCCAAATATATTCAGGAAATAAGAAAAAGATCTATATTTGCAAATGATTTATAACAACTTTTTTCATAGAGGAAAATTGGAAACTAATAAGCTGTCCATATAATTAATATTTCCAACAAGTTATATAGGTACATAAGGACATATTATGCTGAAAGTAATAATAAAATGGGCAATGTTAGAGGAAACTGGGAAGAACTCACTAGAATAGATACAGAATATAGTGAGCAGAGTTTGTAGAACATTTAGGAAAATGACAAAAAATATTGTCAAAAAGAAAAATAACTTTGAAAGACTTTAGAAATTTGATCAATGCAATGATAAACTATGAGTTTATAAAACTAAATTTGAACCTTCAGAGAGGTGATAAACTTAAACATTTTGATTGTGACCAATATAATAATTTAGTCTGTTAGACTATGCATGTTTATGATGTTTCCCTCCTTGGAGGGAGGGAAACTTGTGGGAAGGACAGATTATAAATTCATGTAGATAGATAATTATATAGATAGAGAAATGGATGGATAGATTAAAAGAAGAATGAATAAATGAATGAAAATGTAAATGGCCAAATAAATAAATAAATGTACCATCCTTGCATAATGGAAAAAGATTATACAAGAATCGAAAATTACACATGTCCCAATTTTTTAAAAAGAAAGTAAACAGAAAATTCAACCCATATATCAGTAAGATTAACTTTGATTCCTTGGGAAATTTGAGAATGAATGATTAAAGAGATAATCTCTGAATGTCTAGAAAATGAAAGAGTGAATTACCATGAGTCTACATGACTTTATTAAAAAAATAAAGTCATGTCCAGATAGTCCCATTTCCTTTTTGTCAGGATTACTAAATTATTAAGTAATAGGAATGGTTTAGATATGGTTTATAAAGGTTTTATCATACCCCTTAATAAAGTATCTCATTCTAATTGTGTGGTAAGGATGAAAGATATGATTCAGATCACATTTGATTTCTTTGACCATCTCAATCCTCAATGATCTTCTGATCTTAATTCACCCAGTGCACTATCTTTGCTATGAACCTATAACTTATCATACATAATGATATAGTATCTCTTCTGTTATTATATATTAGAATATTCCATCATTATTCTCTTTCACCTCAATTTAATTAAAGCTCCTTAAAGACAAAATGGTATTATCAACTACAATAAACAAATACTAAAAGATTATGTGTGTCCTGGTTGACTTCTCAATTGAAGGATGGAGTGTGAAAAACTCTGAAACTTGCTAGGGAAGCAAAAGATTAATAAGAACCAGAACATGGGTCAGAAGTACAAACGAGAATATGCTGGGAAGATGACAGTGGGTCAGAAAATTCCAAGCTCTCCAGATTGCCCTCACAAACAAAAAAAAAAAAAAAAAAAAAAAAAAAAAAAGTGTGCCTCAGGACAAATATAGGCCAGTTAAAAACAAATAAGATTTGGGGCAAAATAGGGGTCCTTCTGGGAGAAACTGAGAAACTCCAAAGAAAGATACCAGCACAGAGGATTAATTCCTTTGATGGATAAGCATCTCAAGGCTAGATTATCAGAAAACACAAGCAGAGATCCTGGAGATAGTTGGCTGTGAAAATAGCCTCAATCCTTTTTTTTTTTTTTTTTAATTTTTATTTTTTATTTAATGATTACTTTATATTGACAACATTATTCCTTGCACTCGTTTCTTTTCCGATTTTTTTTCCCCCTCTCTCCCTCCACCCCCTCCCCTAGATGGCAAGCAGTCCTTTATATGTTGGATATGTTGCAGTATATCCTAGATACAATATATGTTTGCAGAACCGAACAGTTCTCTTGTTGCATAGGGAGAATTGGATTCAGAAGGTAGAAATAACCCAGGAAGAAAAACTAAAATGCAGATAGTTCACATTCGTTTCCCAGTGTTCGTTCTTTGGGTGTAGCTGCTTATGTCCGTCATTTATCAATTGAAACTTAGGTCTCTTTGTCAAAGAAATCCACTTCCATCAAAATATGTCCTCATACAATATCGTTAGCTTCAATCCTAAACTCAGTCCTGGACAATATGGGGAGGCCATAATCTGAATCTGGGAAAATTGAGGGAACCTCTACTGATAAGGAACATGACACTCAGTTTTGCTGCTGAGACATTCCCCCTGGCTAAGAAGAAACCAGTGCATATCCCTATTAATGTAGAAGCAGTGGGGCAGGGAAGCCTCTGGCTGTGGGCTCTCCGAGAAGGTAAATTTTGGTTTTGGTTAGAAAGAAGAACTAAAGGAAGACCTATAGCCAGAGGCAATACCCCTCTCCCCATTAAAGGTGATTAAGCTAATATGTTCTTATTTTTTAAAAAAATGAGGAGGCAAAGGACCCAATTACAGAAAGTTACTGAGGGAAGAGAAGACACTGCAGTTCATCCTCAGAAAAGGATGCCAAAGTTTTAAAAAGCCTCTTTTACCTCAAAGAGTAATGTTAAATGGTTGCGTGCCCAAAAAGAATTTATAGAAAACTTCAAAAACAAAAACTTTTAAAATCGCATGAGAAATTAAGACAAGTCTGAAATACCATCTCTCAGATTGGGTCAGATGACAGGAAAAGATAATAACAAATGTTGGAGGGGATGTGGGAAAACTGGGACCCTAATACATGGTTGGTGGAGTTGGTTGCCCAAAGGAATATAAAACTGTGCATACTTATTAATCCAGCAATGTCTCTATTGAGTTTATATCCCCAAAGGGATATGTATGTGTATATCTACATATGTATATATAAATATATCCTTTCTTAACTATAAACTGCTTAGGGCGGTAGGGGGATGAAAGGGGGGAAAGAATAAAGTAAAAAAGGTGAGCAGCAGAGAACAAAAAAAAAAATTTATAAGGATATAAAGAAAAGATGGACACTCATGAATATAATTTCTTCTAATATATATATATATATAGTAAATATATATTATATTTACAAATACCAGTTCAAGAATATATATATATTCTTGAACTGGTATTTGTAAATATAATACCAGTTCAAGAATATATATATATATATATATATATATATATATATATATATATATATATATATATATATTCTTGAACTGGTATTTGTAAATACTTTGAATTCTTCCTGATATTTTGCTGGATACATGACAATGTTCTCTTTTGTTTTAATTTTGTTTTGTATTTCTTC
The DNA here is from genome assembly GCF_016432865.1 of Antechinus flavipes. Lineage (NCBI taxonomy): Eukaryota > Metazoa > Chordata > Mammalia > Dasyuromorphia > Dasyuridae > Antechinus > Antechinus flavipes. Next base: position 293,990,025 of record NC_067401.1, on the reverse strand, counting down.
TCTGTTTTTCTTTTCTTTTTTTTTTTTATTGTTTCTTTAAATAAAATAAATTTGGGAAAAATAAAATAAAATACCTATAAAATGAAATAAAGTACGGTTCTGCTTCCAAGGCACATTGTACACTATCCCAAGCTTTAGAGATTTTTTTGCAGATATTTTCAGAAATACTTCTACTATTCTAAGGGCCTATAAATTTTCAGTTCTTCCATAGAGACACAATCCAAGGAGAAGAATGTATACTCCTCTCCTGGCCTATGTTCTGGTTTGTGACTGACCATAAGCACTCTTTTCTGCCCTGGAACTGCAAGAAAGGTCACTGCTCTAGTGTGTTTGGAAGCTCTGGTGTGCTGATGTACCTTCTGACCCTATCACTGCCACCTAGGATTGTCACCCAGATCAGAATATGGGCAAAGTAACAGAGATCTATCTCAGTGCTAGCAAAAAGATCCTTGTAATCTCTCTCTGACCAGCTGTTTATTCTTCTTACCAAATCTGTAGACCGAGACCTCCAGAAGCCATTGCCTCAACAGATTCAATGACGCCCAAAGTTGGCTCTTAGTCTGTTGGGACATGGGCTGTGATTATCTGGCCTGTGCTAGACTGCACCCCACACTCATCCTGTTGCAACAGACCTTTCCAGTTAATCTTCCAAGTTGTCCTGGTTTGGAAAACTTTTTCACTCTGATTTTTTTTGTGGGTTCTTATGCCAAAAAACGTGTTTGGAGTCCTTATTTAAAGGCATTTGGAGGGGTTTCAGGAAAAGTTTGGGAGAGTCCCTGCCTTTACTCTGTGATCTTGGTTCTACCCTGATTTGTTTTATTTTCTTACAAGAGACTTTATATTGTGTGGGAATAATCTGTATATATTTATAATTAAAAAAAAAACAACAACAAACCTATAAAATTTTTAAAAATTGTTTTAAAAAGATAGTTAGTGCTAAAAAAAACAATGTATGATTGATGTTTGAGGTAAATCCCACTCCATGGTACTCTCAATTCACATAGATCACAAAGAATCTGTGATTTTACTTGATAAATCTTGATGAGATTTGCAAATAGAATTTAACCGCCTTACCCAGTTTTACTCAACAAATAAATATCCCTGTTAGAATTCAAACTCAGGGCCTTCTAATTTAAAGTTTTGCATGCTATCCTCTATTCTACATTGTTCAATAAAATGTTTATATATTCTGTAGCAGTCTAGTATATATTTGTGTGTGTGTGTGTGTGTGTGTGTGTGCCCTTGTGTGTGGGCTGAGGCAACTGGGGTTAAGTGACACATCCCCAAGAAGTGTTAAGTGTCTGAGAACACTCAGGTCCTCCTGACTTCAGGGTTGGTGCTCTATCCACTGTACCACTCTGTTGTCCCCTTAGTATGAATTTTTAAAGGAATAAATTAACTCTAGTTTCTGATTCAGAACTCTGTGGCTCTCACCTGGAAAAAAGGTGTGGAAGTAATTGCTGAATTACTGGCCTCAAAGGTTTAAGTAGGGTTAATGACATAATAATACCATGTTCCCCAATTACATTTGCATTGTACTTTTCAGCACTCAAATAAAATATAGAGAGAATCCCATCAGGCTCTCAAATATTAGCACTAATAGACATCCAATTCCTCCTAGATCTCATTTTCTGATCCAGAAAAGGTACTATTTTTCAATAGGAGGAAAGTATGATATTTAAATCATTCATGAGATCAGTGTCATAATCTTAACCCATTTCTACTTGGTTGTAGAATTAATCTGTAAGTAGAAGTGAAAAATATGTGTCTATGCATATATGTGTATTTACATGCACATATATGTATATTTATACATGTAGAGATACATGTATATGTATATTTTAAATCCAAAAATGAAATGTCTTTATTGTAATCCCTCATGCTGCTCTAGTTATAGAAAATACACTTGTATCTTTTAGCTAATTCTCCCATCTTTACAGGTTACAGTTCAGTGAACAGAAGACATATATCGAACTGCTGCTGTGTGGCAGCAGTTTTCTCCTATATGGCAGCAGTGTAGGAATTAGGTGAATATGTATGTTGGGGTACATGGGACAGAAATAAAAATTTATTGTTTTGTAATGATGAAGGTTCTGCCCTGTGTCTACAATAAACCAGTGCCTTGCACTGAAAAGAGCATGCATTGAACATAGCAATTTCGTTTATACCTTCCAAGGTTTTGTCTACAGAGCTTGACTCTGATATGATCTTTTTTCTTGGGGAACTTTCAGAGAAACAGAATCTGATCCATTAATTTATCCTCCCAGTTTTTCATTGAAAAAGTAATAGCTAGACAGAAAAGCATAGAGAGGAAGAAATATGGGAGAGTAAGATAGATGGAAGATGGGGGAGGTGTGAGGAGACACGGAAAAGAGAATGAATAAAGAAGACAGTAAAAGAAAGTGAGGGGAAATTTATACTTTACTACTTAGAATAAAGGGACGTTTATCTGTCAAGGTCAAAAGACAATGACTTTCAAAATTACTCAGGTCAGTGAATTCAGGACTCCTGAGGAAAAACCAGAAGTCTCCACCCTCAAGTCTGAAGCTTTTTACAATAAGAATGCCACAACATTAATGAGACTATCAGCTACTTTGAAGTATAATTCAGGATATACTTTGATTAATGTCACTATCTAGTATGTGATTTATTGCTCTAAAGACTTCTGCAAAAGCAAGTGGACTGAACAGTATGCAATTGTATTCTATGAGAGCCCACAGAAATTACATCTAAAATCTCAGATAACTATTAAAACTCCATAAAGCATAGTCAAAGAACTTATTCTTTATTCATTTGTAGTAATCATTCTCTATTCTTTTAATCTTTTGTTTCCAATAATATGATTTCTCAGCTCATGTCTAAATCTACATGACTATTAAGAAGAGAAAATTATGAATTTCTCAAGGTACAGAAGTGTCCCCTTTGATAGGCTCATCATCTTTGGGGGTGTTAATAAACTGAAGAAGCAGAGTTAAAAGTTCAATAAAATACAAAATAGCACGGAATATTCACCAACTCCCCCTTTCCTAATTCAGAAATAGAAGTAAAATGAAACACTTAAGATGCTTAAAACAAAATATCCCTTCAGGCTATTTGTAAGCTTCTATTATTTCATTTGAAAGCCTGAAATTTGGGGTGTTTTAAGGCCCTCCAAGTCCTTAATCAGTTTTGCTCCCTTGGAGTCCTTGTTTTCTCATATGCAATATGTCTCTCCTGCTGTTAGTGCTACAAACAGTGACACTAATTCTGTCAATAAAAACAGCATTGATGCTAAAAAGCATTTTAGAATATTGATCCTTAACAGTCTCCTATAATCTAAAACCACTGTTTATTTTCCATTATCACCCATTGCTAGTAAAAAAAAAAAAAAAATCACCAAGTATATTTCTTTTCTCACTCTCAAATTTCAGCCCATTATCTGGCTGCTGAGGCTGCTGTTATTATAGCCTGGGATGCTTTCGGTATGAAACTCCATAATTGTACTGCAGGGGAAAATTCAACAGAAATTCCACTTTAACTTTAAGGAAGAACTGGGGATGGAGAGAATGGCTTGCAGGGGAGGAGGGAATGGAAGGATGTTCTCTCTAAGGAGGCAACCCTGCTTGAGTTCCTGGAACAGCAGGCCTTCAATAGGCCCATGATGCTTTGGTCTGAACCAACCTCTATTGATTCCAGCTGCTGCTTAATTGGCCTGTAACAGAGCAAAATCCCCCAAATATGCTGCATCTGTATCACCAAAGTAAACAAGCAATCTTCTCCCTTCATAACTCTAGTGCTAGCATTTCCTATGCAGAAGGCACTTACTGAGCTGCTCCATTTCCAGATTTCTGGAGTGCCTGTGGCCTTTCATATAATCCCTGTTGTTGAATTCCTTGACAAGTAGAATCTGATCAAGCATCTGCATTGAGTTGGGCATAGCATCAGTAGTGTTGTCATACACTCTGACTAGGAGCAAATTTAATAAGAAGCTCCAAAGAGAACTGGCTGCATGGCCAAAGTGAATTTAAAGGAATAACCAGCTGCTATTAGAAATACACAGAAATGAATGGGGGAAATGGATTTTTTTTTTATTTTGTTTTCCTGATAAAAGGATTAATACCTCCTTTGAATATGCACAAAAGAGCTTTCTCTCTTTCTTCTGCCTTACCTCTGGAAAAATTTGGATATTAGGTATTTAATTTTTGGACAAGTGGAGTAATCTTTTATTGGGGGGGGGGGGTAATTTTCCTTCCCCCTAAATAAGGAGAGGGAAATAGAGTTAGTCTATAATTGATCCGGGAGGAATGCTGCTATCCTGTTTAGATTCTATTATGAATGAGTAGTGTAACAGCTGGCATCTGTGATGCCAATGGTAAAGGAGAACCTAATTATCACCAGCTGGATGATCAGGTTAGGTTTGCTTAGTGATAACCTAGAACAAGCTGTAAATAAAGCAAATAAACAAAGTAAATATGATTTAGAAACTTACTTTCTGGTAGACATTTTCAAGGGGTAGGTTAGTTTTCAGCAGAAATCCCCAAACATGCCTTGTATCCCACAAGATCAATAATACAATATTCACCAAAAGATCTTATGCATGATACAAAGTCCATGCTACTAGGGCAGTCATCGATTCCTGACATTTGAATTAGACAAGAAGGCTAAAATCTCTGAGACAGTACTGGACTCCTTGCTTCTGAATTCCCAAAGAAGCAAGGCTATAAAAACAAACAAACAAACAAAATCTAATGTTCACTTCATCCATTGCTTTATCTTTCTTCTCAGTGAATTACAGCCAAGTATATGGCAACAAAGAAATGGATCTTCACAAAGAATTTCTATACATGGGGGGGGGGGGGGGTAGTGGGGTGTGTGTGTGGGGTGTGTGTGTGTGTGTGTGTGTGTGTGTACACACACACATACATACTATACATAGTTTTAAACCTAAAAACCCTAGAAATTCTGCTATTCTGCTAAATAAGTAAAAATAACAAATATAAATGTAGAATAGGGAAAAAATGTTGAAATTGGAATTAATAACCTGAGTTCAAACCCCAACTATATCATTTACTATTTGGTGACCAGACCAATAATTAACCTTTTTGAGTCTAATGCCTTCATCTTTTAAAGGAAGGGATTGAATTATACTGCTTTTATGGTACCTGTTAGCCCTAAATTTATTGTCCTTTTGTTTTTTAGCACTAACTCTTATGGAACTTTGAAGTCTATAAGGCCAGGTTCAGAGGAGAAACCAAGAAAAAAAATCAGTTTTTCCCCAAAACATCTCGATGTGTTTTGAATCAATAAAAATGTTAGTGGTAGGACTATATGATTAATTCATAATTTTTCATGAGAGCAATTTACAAAATAACTATATCTCCAAATAGCCTCTTAAATTTAAGTTCAACCCAGTCTCATACCAAGTAGTTCTTGTTATATAGCATTTTATTTGAAAGTGTTTTTCTTACCATAACACTATGATGTGAATAATGAGATTATTCTTATCCATATTTTGTACATAAGGAAATAAACTACTTAGAGAGGTTTACGGGAACACCTTGGTTACATACTCAAACCCGTCTTCAGATTTCAAGCACAATGCTTCATCAATTTTACCATATCTTCCTTCGTTGCTTTCTTGGAATGAAAAGACTTAAGAAAAAAAAAAAAAAAAAAAAAGAACAACTAAAAAGATCCAAATAGTTATCAAAGATTTCTTCAGAAACCAGAACTATATTGTGAGGAGTGAGCCCTAAAGAGCAATCTGTTTGAATCATTCCAACTGAGAATTGACTCAATATCTAAGAGACCACATCTTACAAACTAGAGAGTTACTACTAGCTATTGCCCTACCTAAAAATGAATTGGAAGAAGGCTGTTTTTTGTTTTTGTTTTTGTTTTTTTTTGCAGCCACTATAACTTTAAAGTTTACTTTCTTCAAGGACAAAAGGATGAAAATGTACTCTCAGTTTAGAATATATTGTTCTTTGGTTCTTGCTCTACTTCCCAGCATATGTGTTTGTTTGTTTGTTTGTTTGTTTAAAAAATTATGTTAATTGATTAGTCATATTAGAGAGGCATTAATTGGGAAGTGGCAAGATGTGATAAGCCAAGGAGGAAAATCCCTGGGATCTTCAGGGTTACCTATAGAGCCTTGAGATAAGAAATAATAGTTTTTCTCTGGGGATTTAACCTCTAGTTGAAGAATAAAATTCAAAAGCATTCACCAACTGCCTATAATTTATCTTTTTAAACTTTTTTCCCTATTTCATCTCTTCATGAACTATACTCCAATAAAATCATACTTCAACTTTTATATATTATTATATATTTATTTAATGCACATATTGTTTTAATTTAGTAGAATGTGAGCTCCTGGGGAAAGAGATATTGTCAGTTATTTCTTTGTATTCACAGCACTTATCATAATGTCTGGAACATAGTAGGCATTTTAAACATCCTTATTCAATTGGTGGCTACATTTGCCAAATTGTTTCATGTTATTATTTTATTTAAAAAAAAACTTTAATATTTACCTCAAATACATGTAAATACAATTTTAATACTATTTTAAAATATATAATAGCTATGACTAATGAAGAGCTCATGAGGCTACAAATGAGGATTAATAGTGATCAGGATAGTAAGGATGATAAAAGGAACAAATTTTCCCTAAGATGTTACTTTAGGAAAGGGACTGTTGCAGCATGAAAAGAAAATGAGACTTGCAGTGAAGGACTAGGAAGTGAAATCCCTTCATAGACCCATTTTAACAGTGTGACCCTGGGCAAGTTATTTGACCAAATCAGAATAGTAGTTTCTATATTTATAAAAATAGAACAAATTGTATAATATCTATATTCCAGGATTAGTGTAAAGAAATTTTTTGTAAGAATTTAGGGAAAATTCTTAATGATCTTTTCCTATTTTCTAACTATCTTATAATATTCCCTAAATGAAAAAAAAAAAAAAAGAACACATTGTAAGAATAATTAGAATAAGAGAACAGCAGAAATAAAAATAATGGCACTGTAAGGTAGAATATGAGAGGAAGAAAAAAGCAGAGATAGTGATGAGAAAGTGAAAGAGGGAGACAGAGACAAAAACAGACACACACACACACACACACACACACACAGAGACAGAGAGATAGAGAGAGACAGAGAAAATATGAGAATTTCTCTTCAATAGCATTGGTTATTTTTTAAAATGCCATTCAATTCTCTATGTACATTGAAACTATATTTATCATTTAAAAGTATTTCATTACCAAAGCTTTTATTATTTGTTTTCATATGGGACTGGCATATATTCTTATATAGAACAAAGCCAACAGATGGTTTCCTGCTCCACCCCCACCCTCCTTGTGTGAGAACTTTTAATATAAAAGGAAAAATACATTAATAGAAATAAATAACATTGATATAGACAAGTTTACAAACTTTGAATAAACACATTAAATGAATGTGGCATTAATATAAATTTACAGTGAAGAATATTTTGCATTTTTGTGCCTTGTTTTCTCCTTTGACTTTTATTGTCAAGGATAATTTACTTCTTTAAGCAGAGACACTTATTTGCCTTTCTTCCATAGATGGCATCTCATTTTAATGAGAGCAGTATGGGCTATCATTCTGAATGGAGACAGGTATCTGAACAAGATATAAAATGAGAAGCTATCAAGTAAGAAATTAGAAGATTCAAAGACTTTCATTTTAGGTAACCCACTAATTATTTGGATGTAGGAAATACCCAGAAGAGAAATCTAATTTGGAAGAATTATCTCGAATTCCTTGAGTTCTCTTAATTTCTCTGCCAAAGAACAGCAGAGACTTGGGACCCACATTTTATGAAAACTTCTTTTTAGCTTTCTACTTCAGCAGCATCTTTACTATGGCATCAATACCAGAATCTTAAAAATATTAAAATCAGATAACATATACATATTTCATTCAACTTCGCATTCATGGAACCACTTTAAAAAATATCCCAATTTAAGATATTCTTCAGTTGAAAGCTTCATATTTTGTCTTGTTCTACAAATCATATTTTTGTCTCATATTTGGCACAACCAAAGGTATCTTTTTCTTTAATAAAATTCATCTGGGGAGTCAACATTAAAAAGTGAACCTCAACATATTCCAAGTTTTAAAAAAAAATAGTTAAAATAAATATAGTAACTCCCTGCCAAATGGAATCCTTAATTTGCTTATGCTTTTTTATCATTAGCATTATCTTCCTCTGATGCCTTTTGATGATATTAAAGTGACCTTGTGTTCTTAAATTCTATATAAGAACACCAGAATTATCTACAAAATGGACAGCTTTCAAACACATACTCACAAACAACCTTGATAAGTAAATAGCCACATCAGCAGATTGGGCAAACAAACTCTTCAAAAGCAGATAGATCCCATTTATTAAGTAACAGAGAGAATGTGATTTATAGTGGCTGCGAGACTACTCATAGCAATGAAATTACAGATTCTTGAAAACTTTTAAGTGTCAGTTCTACTTGGTTTGGAGGTGGAGAGAGAAGCCACTTTATTCAAGAATTTCTACTTGGATGATGCCCAATTAACCATGATCTTCAAACAGAAACACATGAGACCGATGTCCTATAGAATGGTAATATTTGATCAAGTGTGACTGAGTTTGATTATTTAATATAATCTTTACAAGCACATACATATACTACAAAAGTTCTACCTTCTCTTTCCTCCTTTCTCCCTCCCCCCCAAAATTATTTTCCATTCATTCTTGGCAATGTGGTTTGTCTAATCAGGATGTAAGATTTCATAAAAGCTGTAGCTGAACAGAACAAAATTACCACACTCCTAATATTGCAAACATAATTAACTTTGAATTATGTGAATTAACAGTGCCTAACAAATTATCATTCAGCTCTGAAATTAAATTCTTTCGTACCATTAGATTTGTTTGTTAAGCTCAAGTAGGCAAAAGTAGTATTTAATAAAGTAATAATGATGCTTTGCTGAGAGTGCCTTTGAGAAATATATAGATTTATCCAAAATAAATCATGGAACCCCTATTATTACCTAATTTGAGACTATCATTGTATCTGCATAATAAAATTAAGAGAAAGTAGGATACAGCTACAGGCTACTGTATGTCTATTACAGGAAACTTTTTTCTAATTACCTCTTTAATTAGATCTTTATATGGCTGTTTAGCTCTGCACACTACATATAATATAAATACGGTTAACATTTATTATAAATTCACATGTCTTTTGCTATTAGAATTCTATTAGGTCTTGTAGAAGTGAGAGAGAGAGAGGCAAAGAGAGAAAGACAGAAGAGAGAGAGAGAAACAGAGAGAAAGGAGCATATAAGTCAAACTTTCTTCCAGTTGTTATGAAAGAATTCATTTTTATAAGCTTTACATCCTGATTAAATCACAGGTTTGGCAAAAAACAAAATAAACATAGTTCCCTTATTTAATTTATTATTCTTTATTCAATTATCCTTTTAACAGATGATATTTATGGAAGAAAAGACCTTTTTGATTCCAGCTTTTCACATTGTATGTTTTCCCCCTTCATTACTATCTGTAAATGTTTGTAAATGAGAACAAAGCCCTATACCTATATTTTAGAAAGAAGTTCATTGAGTCATTTGGCAAAGAATAGAGACAGAAAAAGGTGCAGTTCTCTCCTTAAGTCTTTGTGAAGTTACATAAAATTAAAAAAAAAGGGGGGGTGCGGCATAAGGATATTTTTCTCATTGGCTACAGGTAGGCAATTGCATAGTTTGATAGAGATAATAGCACTGAAATATAAACATTTAAACTTGGGAAATTCAAAACAAAACTTAGATGGGACCTAAGTATTCCCTGAAACCATCCAGTTTCCTGGGAGCATCTCTAAAATCAGCCTGACCTCTATAACTTTGAGATCAGAAATTTTTCTACCATATAAAACTAGGTTCAAACAATATTAGTAAAAAGAAATAATTAAATAATTCTCCACAACTATCTTCTTTTGGGGATTATTAACCCCAACATTCTTATCAACATAGAGCTGGTTTAAGGTCTCAAATAAAGTTAATTAAAGTAGTCTGAATCATTGGAGATCTCTTCTTCACTATCAACTTGTTTAGAAATTGATAGATTTCTTAGGGTCCAACTTTTCCTAAACTCTCAAGATCAGAAGAATCAATCTGAGTAATCATCAGGAGTTGTAAATCAAGATGCTTAAACTTGTGCCAGAAAAATATGTTGTAATTATTGCAAAAAGAATAATCCTAAGCTTTTTCAGTGCCATAAATGTTGACCAAATTTAGGTTTATTTTTAATTTACATTTTAATATTTATATATATTACATATAATTATTAAAATATTCAAATTTAAAATAAAAATTTAAATAATAGCTTTTTATTTTCAAAATATATGCAAAGATAATTTTCAACATTCAGCTTTGCAAAATCTTGTGTTGCAAATTTTTTTTCTTTCTTTCTTCTCCCAACCCTTCCCTTAGTAAGTAATCCAATAAAAGTTGAACATGTGCAATTCTTCTATACTTATTTCCACATTTATCACAGTACATAAGAAAAATCAGATCAAAAGGGGAAAAAATGAGAAACAAAACAAATAGCAAGCAAAACAACAACAAAAAAGGTAAAAATACTGTTGTAATCCACATTAAGTCCCTACAGTCCTCTTTCTGGATGTAGATGGCTCTCTCCCTCACAAATCTAGTGAAATTGGCCTGAATCACCTCATTCTTGAAAAAAGCCACATCAGTCATTGATGATCTCATAATCTTGTTATTGCTATGTACAATGTTCTCTTGGTTCTATTCACTTCACTTATCATCAGTTCATGAAAGGCTCTCCAGGCCTTTCTGAAATCATCCTGCTGTATATAACAATAATGTTCATTACATTCATATATCATAACTTATTCAGCCATTCTCCAATTGATGAGCATACACTCAGTTTCCAATTCCTTGACACTACAAAAAGGGCTGTTACAAACATTTTTGTATTTGTGGGTCCTTTTCCCTTCTTTATGAACTCTTTGGGATACAGACCCAATAGAGATATTGCTGGATCAAAGGGTATACACAGCAACCAAATTTAGTTAAGAGAGTCATAATCTCATATGTCCCTTAAAGAAACAAACCTCATTAAACAGACTCTATATGTAAATTAATTCAGGTTACTGATTCAGCTATATTTAGAGGGTTCACAATGGACTAATTGAGAGGAGAGATTTACATATCACTAAAATAAAAAACTCTACATCAGGAAAATTCTTTCTTACACATTTAAAAAACTAAATTATTTTGGGAATCTCAGTCACTTTGGCTTCTGCATAAGGAATTTAAAACAGTTGATACTATTATCCATAACTCAAGTGTTGGATAGATGAGGTTAATATTAGTAGAAGTTAGGCTATCAGTTAACCAAAACTTGCAGGAAGCATGGCCCAATGCCCTAAACAGACAATAAAAGTAATTAGGATATATCCTTTTGCAGGCAAAAATAAGTACCACAAAATTCGAAAGTAAGAACAAAATGAAAATAATCATAGATATTAAATAGCATAAAGTTTCCTTGTTCCTGTAATTCACTCCCTTAATCAGTGTATATCATCTTAAGTTTGAACTGTCAGAAGCAGTCATATAAACCCTGGAAATGTCCTCTATTGGAAATTCTAAAATGATCCTAATTTTCAGGGCAGCTCTTGAGGGTGCAAATCACTTGCAGAGATTCCATAGGTACTGCTGCTTCAAAACTAAACAAATACCAGATCCAACCTTATGGAGCTAACTTTTTCAGTGCTAGAGCTATTAAAAAAAATCCATCAAATTAAGACTTAATAATTCACCTTAAAGTTGAAAGTTCAGTTTTCACATATCACTTGCTTTTTCTATTTTAACCTGAACCTGTAAATGATATGGGCAATGGCTTCTATAGGCTGCAGGGAAAATCTTTAAAAGGATCCATGGAAGCTTGACTTGTAAAAAGACTTGTCTGTCTTTTAATAATATATAACTGAGACTTTAAAAAAAAAAAAAGGAAACAATTAAAAATTTCATTACAATCAATTAGCAATGCATTTTACATGTTAAACCCTTAATACAACTTTGAAATTTTATTACTGTAATGAACTCAAAGCCTGCATATCCCATTAGAAACATTTGGAAGCCACTTATTTCTTAGTTTTCCTGATTTCCTGCAAGACTCAATTCCATCTTCCATGATCTTCCTTTGTTCCCATACCAGACCAATTCCTATTCCTACTACTAAAGACTTTCCCCAGATTACCTTTTATTTGTGCTTTATATACTAATATGGACATAGTTATTTATGTGTTAACACACCCATTAGATTGTGAACTCATTTAGATTTTCTTTTTTATAACCTAGATTTTAACAGATTACCTGGAACATAATAAGTAACCAATAAATGCTATTGAGTGACTGACTTGATCTCTAATGATAAAGCTTTGTATATTGTTTACCTATCTTTGGGTTGCCGGGAATTGTCTGAGAAGATGGAAATACACAATTTGAAAACAGATTTTAAAAGGTCAAGGTCCATATGTGCCTCAAATTTAATTTTTAACATTTCCTTTGACTCATACTTTTGCCTCCTATTATGTTATTTTTCTTATTTCTTTAGCAATGTGACCACATGTAACTTATTTGCCTCCTTTGAATCTCAGTTTTTTCATCAGCAAAATGGGGAAATAACACAAATATGAACTAAATCACAGAGAGGTACTAGGGAAAGCACTTTGCAAAAAAAAGTATCATAAAAATGTGAGTGATGAGGATAATGGAAATTTTTTTTTAGACCCACGTTTTCCATGCCTTCTTAGGCTATTTAGTTTTTGTTACTTTTATGAACTGATTCCAATGAAAGACAAGTCTGGTTTTATGGAGCCAGCAAATTCTCCACAGTTACAATCCACTGGAGACTAATTGTGACTCAGGGGGAAGTGTCTAGTTCTTGAGACCACTTTATACAGAATCACTTTGTATATTTTGGTTATTAAGTTCACTTTTAAGCCCAAGAATAATGCACTTTATATCGACAGCTACACTAAAAAGAATAATGTTGTGTATATGTGGAGGAGTTGCCCTGCATGCATAAAATGACAGAATTATATTTGACAGGAGTCCCAGTTTGCCAGCATACACCTTAGCTGAAAGTCATAGGATCATAGCTTAAAACAGAAGGATCCCCAGGAGTCATTGAATTCAAGTTCCTCATTTTATGGATAAGAAAACTCAAGCTGAAGCAGTTAAGTGACTAGTCCAAGATCATATACTTAAAAAGTTTTTGAATTAGGATTCAAATTCATGTCTTCTTGACAACATGTTCAATCCTCTATCCACTATACTGTCTAGTTGCTTTCTCCCAATGTGCAAAGGTAAATAGTCACTTGTCTTATGTTAATTTTTGAGGTCTCATTAGCTCAAAATTTCTATATACAACCAGATTACTGACCCAGAATCTAAAGGTACTACACATTGGTCTATTTTTCTAGTTATAATGATAAATATTCACAGGTCCATCTGTACTTTACTGCCATGTCTTTTATTTCCATAAAGGTTGGAAGTATCAAAGGAATAATTTGTGACCATGAAACAGAATGAAGCAATGACTGAAGTGGAAAGCAGACCTGTGTCCTTCAATAGAACACTATTTCATAAGTAAAGTCCATTGAATTGCAACATGAGTCCCACTTTTTTCCTTTCAGAAAAACATGAATATTTAGGGAAAAGTGATTGCTAAAGCACTATCAAGTAAGGATTTTTACAAGATCTTATAACACAAATCAAACTATTTTTCAGGTTGGAAGCTTTTCCATACATCCTCATATGGATGTATGGAACTTCCATCAAAAATGTTGTTAAGATAAGACCTGCAATTTCTCTCATTTATTTACACCAACGTTTTCCTTACTATCATCATTTTATGGGAGACAACATGCTGTAGTAGATTCAGGCAGGACTGGTCTTGTAATCATGAAGATCTGGTTTCAAGTGCTGGTTACACAACAGTTGTTTAACCACACAGCATGAAAGAAAGAAAAAAAAAAAAAAGAAGGAAGGAAGGAAGGAAGGAAGGAAGGAAGGAAAACAAACAAAGAAAACTAACAAACTAAATCCCTTCTGGGTGGATGACATTATAAGCCTTTGTTAGATATCTATTATATTCCAGACAAGAAAGGAAAATAGCAGTCAATGAGAAATAATCTAAAATACAGTTCCTGCAGGGACCTATAGGTATATGCAAATATAAAATTAAAAACTTTCCTAAACTTAACTTTTTTTTTTTTTTTAGCATGACCTAATTCCTTCTACAGCCTCAAAAAAAAATTACAGATGGTTGACAAGACATACATGTTGTTGCTAACATCAAGAAGCAGTGTCCTGAATGGAGCAGTTGAAAGAGCTCATTGAAATCATTAGAAACTGTTCATTTCCCTTGGCAACATGTAGTTATATTTGTTCATCTGAGTTTATTTTCTGAGAAGTCAAACTTGTAATAATGAACTTTTTAATAATAACATTGTAATAATGATTTTAGAAAACAGGAAGATTTTGAAGGTTACCCATGTTTGTTGTCTTTCTGATTGCTTTTCTCAACAGGTTTGAATCGTTATTTCAAATGTATTTTACATACAAGAAGTTGATGTCCTTAAGTTTTCTATTGAAAATGGTGACTTTTCCAGAGGCAGCTAAGTAGGACAAAGGATATAGTGTGGGTATAGAGTCAGAAAGACCTGGGTTCAAATTTGGCCTCAGATACTTAACAGCAGTGTAATTATGGGCAAGTCGCTTAACCTTTTTCTGCTTCAATTTCCTCAACTTTAGAATGTGGATAATAGCATTTAGATTCCAGGGTTCTCATGAAGCTGAAATGAGATAGCTGTAAATCATTTAGTTTGGCATATAATAAGCACTAAATAAATGCTTCCTTCCTTCCTTTTTCCCTTCCATCCCTTTTCTCTCCATTCTTTCCTTTCTTCCTTCCTTCCTTCCTTCCTTCCTTCCTTCCTTCCTTCCTTCCTTCCTTCCTTCCTTCTTTCCTTCACTAAACCATAAGTTCTCGAGCAGAGATATCCCTCTTTTTATATTTCCAAAGCTTAGCATAGTTCTTGTCATATAGTGAGTAATGTTTGGTTTTTTTTTTTTTCCCTACCTCTATTTTTTCCTTCCTTTTTTCCCTTCCTTCCTTCCTTTCTTTCTGTTCCTTACATATTGAATTAGCACTTTGAAGTAATACTTTATTCAACACCTTAAAATGTCCTCCAAATCTATTTCCTTTCTAGTTGATAAACAAAACATGATTCAGGGAGAATACTGAAATATATGTTATTTGACCTCTTTTATCTTCCTTAATGAATGTATTAGCCTTGGAGACTAACTATCTATTGCCCTTCTACTTCTGTCTTTGGATGAGATGATGTCTGTCCTGACAATTCTCGTGGATATATACCTAAATACCTATTAGGAAGCATCTCTGGAACTGCTAGGCAGCACAGAACCTTTATTAATGCAACTGCCAAAGGAGTTGCATCAGTTTATATAATTCACAGACTCTGAAAAGAGTGAGCCATGAAGGATAATGATCTAAGTGAAAAGACTCTCCTGGTTACACCATAACTAAGATATAAAAAAGAAAAGACATTGAAGAAGGAAAACAAACTCTAGAGGATCTTTGCCTTTTGAAGAAGTTATACTATATAAAACTTTGGATTTAGGGTATCTCAAAATATAACATCTTCAAGACAGGTGTTTGCAGAAGTAAAAAAAACAAAATGTGACAAAAGATTCTAATTACAAACATCCTCATACCTATGCTGAAGTAGAAAAGGATTATATACATTCTTATTATATTATATATAATATAATTATATTATATATTATATAATTTTTTATGTGATATATTATAATATATTATATTACATACATGAAGTAGGAGGATTATATACATTCTTTAATCGTAGACCTGCAGTTTTATTTTAATTCAGAAGTTCTCTTCAATAAATCAGACCAAATGCCATCCATGTTTCTCCATGCTGTGCAACTCTTGACCACATTCTGCCAAAGTTTGACATCTAATGTAATGAAGATTGTCTTTGATTTCTCCCAATAACTCAGGGATAGCAGTGGAGTACAATGACTTTGTATCTATCTCTTTTTCTTGCTATGTGAGTCACCCATTTTCTTTTTCTTTTATTAAATTCCTAAATAATGTTTTCTATTTCTTTTCTTTGGAGTTTTTCATTGGTTATATGTTACAACTTTCTCACACCCATCATGTGCTTCTCCTATTAAAAATAAACAAAAATAAAAGCTCCAGTATTCTCTTGGGTTGAATAAAATTCCCACCAAAATTGAATTATAATCAGATATAAAGAAATAATTCAATCAGATTTTAATAAAAAACCTTCATTGCTGATATTACTCACTGCAGTTGAAGTATGTTATTTTAAATTACTCTTGTAGGAGCAAGGGAATTGTTGGCAATTTTTATCATCCTTTCAATAGGACCTTTAGGAGGAGAACAATCTAATACAATGACACATTTAGATGATCACATTTCTGATTCTCCATCAAAAACTGTCTTTATTTTTTAAATTTTTAAATTGTATTTATTTATTTAAAAATAGATCCAACAACATAAAAAAATAGAAAGAGAAAGAAAGAAAAAAAGAAAGAAAGAAAGAAATTGTCTTTCTGACACTAGAGTTAAATATGCTTACTTGCCTCTGCCTATGGATTCATATCCATTTATATTCAGAGACAGTTTTGTCCATGAATAAGAATTCCTTGACTCCAAAAGCTTATTTCACTAAGTTCTAGTCAGGTTATCACTCAGACTTGCTGCTTGACATCCTGAACTTTCATTGCCTAAAATATGTGGGCAGGTTTTAAAACAGATGAAGATGATGATGATGAAAACTAATGTCAGTTAACATATATTCCTTACACCAGTTATATGTCAGAAAAATAACATTTAAATATTGAAATAGTCAATAAATCTATAACAAATAATTTAATTGCTCTAGCCCACCTGTTTTAGCATTGGGTTTATTGCAACCTTCGATAAATTGTTTTCCAGTCTCTGTGGGAGACTGGGAAGTCACTCTTTTTTGCTTTTGGCCTGAGGCCATGCAGATTTTCACTTCTATTTTAGGAGCCAGTTACTAGCCAGTTCCATTTTCTAATTACAAATCTGCTTAGCTTTTAGAAAGAACTTAAATAAATAGCAACATAAAATATATATTTTTCTCTAATCTTAAGGGCATAAGCCTGCTCCTACCCTCCATCTTTCCATACCACCTGAGAAAGAGAGATGATTTAGGTTTATTTTAATTTGGATTCTACAGAGCATTTTTCCTAACAAATTCAAGTGCAAAGTCTCACTCAGATAGTCTCCTCAGAGCTTCCTGGTCTAATTCAAACCTGATCTAGTTTCCTGTACTCTCAGATCCATATGATTCAAGCTCCTGGACTGGACACACAGTCTCCAGCATTTAGGATTAAAAATGTCAAATGAAAAATAGTCAATCTCACCATCCCCCATCATTCCCACAGGCCTATTTCTCAGGGCCATATGGCCTAAGGAGAGAGGACATGTGACTCTTTGGCCTTCCTCCTTACCATATGATGCCATTTGCTATGAGTAAGGAGTCCTTTAATTGTAAATGCAAGCAAAAACCCAGATAGTATTAGTCATAAGCATCCCTGGCTATATAGCCAAAGGAAAATACTGCTCCCAACACCATGATAGGCTAGCAAAGAATATTTACACTCATGTCAGTTCTCCTATATCCAAGAACAAGCATTTTCCAAGAATGACCCTATCTTAGATGATCTGGAAATGCACCCAGTTATATATATAACTAAGAAATTATAATGTCAGAATGGTTACATGTACTCCCCCATATGATGGAATAAAGCTTTGCATCATTATTACTGATTTAAAATGCTTGGTAATCTACTGATTGATTGATTTTATGGTATAATGAAAATTGTATCAGTCTAGGAGTCATGGGGCCTGAATGCTAATTCTGGCTCTGGTATCACTGGATAAATATACTTTAGCAAGTTATTCAAATTCTGTGTCAGTTCTTTTGTCTGTAAATTAAATGTAAAGCAAACTGTCTAGTTGTCCAAAGGATTATTGCTAAAATTAAATTAATGAACATCAAATCACTTGGAAAAATGTTATGAAATGTAAGGTTTTATTTCAGTGATTGGAAACCATTTATTCATTCTGGATCAGATTAATTTGGAGTCTTCAGTTCAGCATTAACCTTTTTTGGTTCAGGGAAGAAGGCCCTGAATATTGCTTTCACTATTAATGTTCTAGAGTCTCATTCAAAGGGATGAATCTATATTAGCCCTTTAAGCAAATGTTAAAAATAGTACTCACTTTGTTCCTCTAGCTAAGCTTTGATCAGAGTTCACTAACAGACAATCCCTAGTTCAGGAAAGTTTGGAAAAAGGGAGAGTTCAAACAGAAGATAAGATCTGACTCTCTCCTCTCTGCCTTTCTCCCCATCATTTATAGCAAACAGCTAGCTGTTCCTTTCTTTAATGTCTTGTATGCCCTAGCAGAGATAAAAGTGCATTCTACCAATTCATGTTCTTGCAGTCCCCAAGGATCCTTGGCCTGAGGGTTGTAGTTATTGATGTAAAACAAAATTCAAACTATCAAATAAATGGAGTGAAATTATTCAGGGAAAATTTTTTTTTCCCTTGATTTTCTTCTTGAAATAGGAGAAGGCTGTAAAAATACAACACAAAAGTATTGTCTGCATTTCTTTCACAATCTTGAAAAAAAAAAATTAGTGGTATTTTAGAGGTATAAGAGAGTTCATTAAAAAAGCAGAATTGGTTATCTTCTACTATACCATAAAAGTTATCTTTAAGTTTTTCTACTTCTCCCTTTCTAGAAAGTCATCCCATACAACAAACAATACTTTTAAAGAAATGGAAAAAAATCAGCATAACAAATCAATACACAGAAGAAGAAAAAAAAACATTTTCAATATGATGCCTGAGAACTTTTAATCTCTTTGAAAAGAGGTGGATTGGGAATGTCCTCTTGTTTTGCTTCATATAATTCTTCTTAATCTTTATTACATTTACATTTAATTTTTTAATGTGTATTTGTTCTATATTTTTATATCATTATAGGGACTAAGTGTACTGATTTCTTGGCTCTGCTTAATTCATCCTGCATCAGTTCACATTGACCTTTCCATACTTCTCTTTATTCCTCACAAGCATCATTTCTTTCTTTCTTTTTTTTTTTTAAATACATTTTGTGTTATGAATCATTTTGGGAGAGAAAATCAGAACAAAAGGGAACAACCATGGAGTAGGAAAAAAAAAAAAAAGTGAACATAGCATGTATTGATTTGCATTTAATCTCTATAGTTCTTTTTCTAGATGCAGATAGTATTTTCTATCCAAAGTCTATTGGGATTGTCTTGGATAACTGAACCACTTAGAAGAACAAGTCTTTCCTAATTGATCATTGTACATTCTTTCTGTTACTGTGTACAATGTATTCCTGTTGTGCTTGTTTTGCTCAGCATCAGTTCATATAAATCTTTCCAGGCCTTTCTAAAATCAATTTATTCATCAACTTTTTTTCATAGAACAATAATATTCCATTACCTCCACATACCACAACTTATTCAGCCATTCCTCAATTGATGAGCATCTACCAACTTTGCAATTTTTTCCTTCTACAAAAAGAGCTGCTACAAACATTTTTGCACATGTGGATCCTTGTGCCTCTTTTATGATTTTCTTGGGATACAGACCTAGTAGAGGCATTGCTGGCTCAAAGGGCATACATAGTTTTATAGCCCTTTGGGCATATTTCCAAATTGCTCTCCCAAATGATTGGATCACTTCACAACTCCACCAACAATGTATTAGTGTCCCAGTTTTCCTACATCCTCTCCAACATTTATCATTATGTTTTCCTGTCATCTTAATCATTCTGAAAGATGTAAGGTAGTACCTCAGAGTTTTTTTTAAAACAACATTTCTTATAGCACAGTAATATCCCATTACATTCATGTACCACAATTTTGTTTAACCATTCCTTAATTGATTGGCATCTACTTAATTTTTAAAAGTTTCTTAGTTATCACAAAAAGAACTGATATAAATATTTTAGATTATGTGATTATTTTATTCTTATAAATTGCTTCCTTGTGGTATAAGGGAGTCTCTGGTTCAATGGGTATGGATGTTCTAGTGATTTTATTTGCACAATTACAAATTGTTTTCCAAAATGTAACATTTTACAATTCCACGAAATTGAGGGGGAAAGGAAAGAAAAGAAGACACACATTATGATCCCAATATTATCGTTTAAAAGGAACGATTAGATACTATCCTTTATATCAACCCCGATGATGCTTGAAATTAGCCATCCATTCCTTTATGTGCAATACTACACTCTTATGTTGAGGAAAAAGATACTTCAACAAAATTAGGGTTCCCCCGTGGTGGGTGTCCTGAGATTGGTGAAAGAATTCTCAAACTCAGTCTCTGAATTAAGGGGTAAAGATTCATTATGCTGCTTGATAGTGGGCTAAGGTTCCAAGAGAGTTTAGCAAAAGGGCAGAAGCAAGAAGAAATTATACTGCTGCTTGACAGTGGGCTAATTCCAGGGAAATCTAGCCCAGTTAGAATTAAGGAGATAATTATAACACCAATTGAAGCTGGCTAAAATTCCAAGGGAATCTAGCAGAGAGTTAGAATCAGGGAGATAACTTTATGGGAAAGAGAAACAAAGATTAAATTGATATGCAATATTAAGGTGTACATTTGAGTAAAGATAGGGATGGGGTAGTTGCCACCATTGCGTTCTACAGTTTATAGACTAGCAGAATCAGTATTGAATTACTGCTATTGGCTGGCCATGTTTGTGGCCCTCAAGTCCAGGTAGCCTTAGGCTTTCTCAGGCAGCCAGCATTATTTGTGCCACTCCCAAAATTGCCTAGCCTTAGGGTTTTCTCAAGCCTGGACACCTTCTCCTGCCTCAACATTTGCATGCTTCTTCTTTCCCTCCCCCTTTTCCCACCTCTCCTCACCCCCAGATTACAAGTTCCTTGAAGGGAGAAACTGTTTTCTGGTTGTTCTTTATATTACCAGCTCCACATGGTAATATAACCTACTGCTGAACATATGGTAGGTGTATAATAAATGTGTATTTAAATGAATTGCATTATTTAGACCCTGACCCAGTCTGTTCTACTGCTCTCAAATCACAAACCCAGATTAGTTTAATAAAATAAAACTGAAACAAGAGAGAGTAAAGCTGCAGATTCCTAGAATAAATTTAATTTTTTATACTTCAGGCAATGTGACCCTTAGGATTCACTGCATGGGAATGCTCCCATTTTGAGGACAACAATTAAAATAAGAATTATCTAACTTTTTTTTCCTTCAAGTTTAATTCTGTTTTTCAAATTAAAGTGTCCCCCCAGGCAGAATGGGTTAATTACATTTATCATTGCTTGAATTTTCTCCTCTTTGTTTAATAGATAAATCCATTGTTTATGTGTAATTTTTTGTTAAGGTTTGGTGCTAAATTTATTTTCAGGCAATTACCAAGATCATTTATCTTCATTTCAAATATGTACCTTTTTTTTTTCTTCTAATTATGTAGTGCACATCACTCTTTAAGATTTTTCAAATCTTATTCTCACTAATTTGATTAGATCATTAGCTAATTACCTTAAATCCTGGGAAAACATTTTTTTCTAGAATTAATTTATGTTCAGCATGTTTTCTACTCATATTTTCTAAGTACTTCTCACAAGGGTTTTTTTCTTTTTTCTCTAACAGTTATATTGACAAGATCTTCATTATTTAACCTCTTAAGAGCAAATGTCACTTGTTAAAAACAAAATTTTTACAGACTGTTAGTTTCTGGTACAGATCATTGCTTCTAGGTGTTGCAGAAATAAAATCAAAACTACTGAATTATTTAGAGGGAAATTAGCAATTAACTCAAAATGATTTATCACAAATAATCCTGGCTCAAATATGGCAATTCTACTGCCAAAACCAGCACTGTGATCAATCTGATCAGTAGTCACTATTTTTCAAATTATTTAGTGATATATACAAATGAACAAAACTATCATTTTAATAATCCAACAAACAATTTTATACAGCTCCACTTGTTATGCCACAGTTCTCTTTAACTGTCCTGACTCAGTTTCCCTGTACGAGTTTCCCTTGTCTCAGTTTCCTTAACTGTTCTGTCTCAATCTCATTAGTTGTAAATCCCCCTCTGACCCAGTAAGACTGAGGACTATTTGTTCTAAGGTTATAAATTAGCAAGATTAACAAGAGAATAGACCTCCTGATTTACAATATCCCTCTAAAATATTCCAAGATATCTCATTGATATCTTTATTTCTTTGTATTCAGACATCCTGTCTCTGGGTTCTTAGAATTTGTGGCCTCCCCCATCTTGATAGAGGTTTTCCCTCACTTCTTACCCCTTCCTTTGTTTAGAGAAAAGGTATTTAAGAAGTTGGGGTTCCTCCATTCATGGCTGGAGGCTGTCAGCTGTCAGCTGTATACTGGACACTGGATTCTTTGGGATGATAGTCTCCTCCAGCCCTGGGACCAACATGGATTCCTTGGTCCCAGTATATCTTTATCTCTGTCTGACAGGATAATTTGAGATGAGAGTCCTGTCCAGTCAATCTTACTCTCCCATTAATAAAATATTAAAAACTCTCTAATCTTTCTCCTGCCTCAGTTTCTCTAGCATTACACACTTCTCCTCTGGCAAGAATTAACTGTGTACAAAATTCTGCAATATTTTAGGACATTATGGTTAAAGTTAGACTTTAAAAAATGTGTAAAGAAACTATAGAGGCATGTGGGAAATGTCAGTATTGCAATGGCATTCTCTAAAGCTCTGCTAATTTCAATTCAGCTGTGCTATTTAAACTATGTAAACTAAAACAAATTAAAGCGACTTGAAAAATAAAAAGTAAATATGATGCTTTCTTTTGAGACTATTGAATGGGCCTCAGTCAAGTGATCCCTATTCCCAGAAGTCTGAAGAGCCCAAAAATCAGGTCTTGGGCCCAGGTTGTAGGAAGTCACATGATCTCTAGTCCTAGAGGTCTCTAAATGTTAAGACCTTAGGTCAGCTACAGGAAGTGATGTGACCCACAGAAAGCAGACAGTATTGGTGACCATTGGTCAATGATGGTTACTTCCTTTTAGTCTATCCAGTGAAAAGGCTTGAATCTTTTGCTTTTTAACTAGGTTTCCTATTTCTTACTGGTCAGGTCTACAAGCACATAGAGGGAACTGAGATGTCTCCTGGGTGTGCTTGGGCCTCTCCCTACCAGGACTAAATAAATGCTTTCTCTTTGACCCTGAAGATGTCTCAGATAAATTAATCTGGGGAAAGGAGTCTAGCTCCTGTCCCATGAACTGTCATCAAATCTGAATAACAAATAGATGCCCAACTTGGTAAAGTAAATCATTTGAACAAAAAGAATCACAGATATTTTACTTTAACTTAAAAGTATCGCTGAGGTTGGGAAGGGGACCCCAAAAGTTTGGGGTCACAGAGCAGTGTTGAAAGTGTCTCAAAAGAATTTGTAGATTTGAACCCATTCCAAGTCAAGGGTCAAAGTTATTGTAATTGTAATGCAATTAGGAGCTTGCTGAATTTCAAAAGAAATAAGCAAAGAGACACATTTATCCAGCTTTCTGCTCATTTACATGCTAATTCTATGGCTCATAGGTAGGATAGAGGAATAATTTCCAGAATTTGGTTCTCACTGACCAACAGATTATCTATCTGACAATCAGCAATGAACTGAGGAGTATTCTATTCACTATTGCCTCAGGAGTTTGATCTGTGGGACTATCCTAAAGCCAGGAAGCTATCTGACTGAATCAGATAGATTGCCAGAACAATAGCATTCTTAGGTTGTGTGGGGAGAAAGGGGGAGGGGGGGAGGAAGGGGGAGAGGTGAAGAAGGGGACAAATCCTGAGGACTTTGGAATCAGTTTGTCAGAATAGAAGCCCCCCAAAATCACCACTGTATTTCCCTAGAAGCTATCCTTCAGCATCATTAAACAATCCTATATGTTTTTATTTTGTTTGTTTTGTTTTGTTTTGTTTTGTTTTGTTTTAAAGTCATGGACTTTTCAAGCTAGAAGGGACCTTCCTCACAAATCCAATTCTTTTATTTTGTAGATGATTAGATTGGGGTCAAGAAAGGCTAAATACCTTACACATTTCACATGACTGTTTAGTAGAAATCAGGACTAGAATCCATGACTCATTCCTTTCAGCTTAATTTTCTTTCCATTATGCTGTGATTTCTCTTCCCCAAACTTTTCATCATAATCATCTGACGTTTATAAATTTAATATTTGTTGCTTTTTTTTCCTCAAGATTTTTTCCCTCCATTTTCTAGTAGAACTGTTATAAAGGAAAGAGTATTGGATTTGAAATCAAAGGATTCAAGTTCAAATCCTGGCTCTGTCATTCACTATCTTTGTGACCTTGGGAAAACCCATTTAACTTTTTTTGTTGTGCCACAGTTCCCTTTTATTGTCCTGACTCAGTTTTTCTAAATTGTCCTGCCTCAGTTTCCCTGAATTGTTCTGCCTCAGTTCCTAATTGTTCTGCTCAATACTGCAAAACCACCCCCTCCCTCCTAATCATGATGATCCAGATAAGGAGAAAGACCTTCTGTCTTAAGATATCAGGATCCCAGCCCTCCCCTACTTATCAGAATGCCTCTCCCCATTACAAAATGTCCAGTGCCTCCCCACACTCTGTCAGAACTGAATTGATGATAGTCCTGATGTGGGAAAGATTCCTTTCTAAATTCCCATCCTCTCCTAGTTAATAATGTAAATTGCCCTTTAATTCACAAATCCTGGTCCCTTTGAATTCCAATAGAAGATCTGACCTGTTCCCAGCTCCACCCGGATATGAGCCAACTTTGGGGCTACACCTAAAAGCCCCTTGAGCTAAGTCTCCTATTATAAAAAGGCCACACTGGGAACCCCTCTTTGCAGAGATTCCAAACATGGCTACCATGTGAGGACCCTCTGTCCACTGGACCCTCTGTCCAGTGCCCTCCTTATCTCTACCTTCGCCTATACTTTAACCTTGCTTTTCCAATAATAAACCTCTTTTATCAATCTAGCTGTCTGGGCCAATAAATACTTTTATTGGGAACTCGCGCCGCTACTAGACCCCATTTACCGCCATACCCTTGCGCCGAATCTGTACCCCAAACCTGCCACTAGACCTTAACCCTAATTTCATTTAGGTACCAAAGCTAGACCTCAACAGTCGCACTCCCACTCTCAGGGCTCTGACTCCACCCCTACCTCCAGCCTACTTCTGTAGTTGAGCCACCTGCATATATATGTCATTGAGAACTCACTTTGGTTGCTGGATTCTTGGGGGCGATAGTCTCATTCAGCCCTGGGACCGAACCATGGATTCATTTGGTCCCAGTAAGTCTCTCCCTTTCCAATAAAATATTAAACTCTCTAATCTCTATCTTGCCTCAATTTCTCCAGCATTACATTTTGGAGGCTTCCCACTGAAATATTAGAAAATGAGAGTAGGAGTAGAGATTAGAGACCTTTGGATCTCTGCTTTGGGCCTTTCAGTGGCTGGAGATCTGGGTTCTTGACCTAGAGAGGCTGGCCCTCTGGATTTGTTTCCAGAGTCTCCAGGGAAAGAGAATAGTTTTCAGCTGCAGCCATGCCCAATGGTGAACACTCTATTTCAGCCACTGGAGAGTATGTCTGGATGTCTTAGGACATAATCTGATCTGTTTACCTGTTCTGTCTGTCTGTGTTAGTATCTTGATTCTCAGAATAATGAAATGCCAATGGGCATTAAATTCTGAGAAGGGTATCATTCCAGGACGTTGGGTGATCCCCTCTGGTTTGGGTGTCTTCTAAGACACATCCGGTCTGATCTGATTCTAAGCACCTTTTTGGGCACTCTCTGGTTATGTGTGTTAAATGTTTCGTTTAATGTTGTAACTGTGCAGTCTGTGTCTGTATTCTGTGTTCTATGTGACTTGTCTGTTAAAGAGCTCTGCTAAAGGTTTAAGAACAATGATTATGAATTGGTTATTTAAATATTGTAACTGTGCTTAGTATAAAATTTGCTTGTGATTTTTTAAGCTTTTTAATTTGATTGCACTAATTTGTAAGTAAAAAAAACAACAAACCAAAAGAAAAAAAAAACAACTGGGCTATATTTTAAACTGGCAGATGAGTTTTTCCTTGAAGCAGTTTAAAATTCAGGCTTGGGTTGGGTTGGGCAGATAAATCCTCTGGAGGACAAAGGAGTTTATGCTAATTATTTTGAAATTTGGGGAAAGGTTTTGGAGAACTTTGGGCAGTTTTAAAATTGTGGGAAATAATTTTACTGTTGTCTATGCAGATTAGATTTGGTTATCTTTGAGTGTAAGATCTTAAGAACAATGGCTTGTTAAAGAGAAGTTCTGTTAACTTGCCTGAAAGAGGTCACATACCTCTAATATTACTTTCTGCAACGCATTGGGTAACTTGTTAGCATTATAAATTATGCTTTGCTGGACATGTTGGGTTTTATGGAGTCATTTAGCTATTCACTATATTGCGAATTTTAAAATTTTTGAAAGGAAAAGGAAAGGAGAATGCAGATGATTATGAAGAATTGATTTGTAGGAGCAATTAAAGGTTTGCATGACTTTAGGGAAGAAAAGAAAGTATTGGGAAGCTATTTGGGAGGAGAAAAGAAGAGGTGGGCCGGTGAGAGAGAAATGGGAGTGGATCTTTTGTCTTCAAAGGTGAAGATTGAACTCACTCCCCACTGCTGACTGGTACTTTAGCAATGGAGTGTCTAATTAGAAAGGTTGTAGAGTTGGGAATCGTTTAAAGAAAAGAAAGACAGGAAAATTTTTTAATGGAAGGATTTCTATGTGGGGAAAATTGAGTGCGAACTAGGAGGAAATTTTTTGTCCAGAGGAGCAGTTTAGCTCACCTTCCCTCCCTCCTGCCTCTTTGGAGGTGGAGTGGAGGGAGGGGCAGCCACATGGAATTCCCACCCCCTCCTCCAGGTGTATTCCAGCCATTTTTTTTTTTTAATCAAGTTGTAGCCACCTGGTTCTTGGCTGAAAGGAGCAAACTGTGATTTAAGAGATTGGCCCACTTTTAAGTTAATTGACTGAATATTTGTTTATTTAAATGCACAATAGTTTTTTGGTTAAGGAATATGATCATAAATGTGATCCGTACTTTGGTAGGGTTATTTCTAAAAGTTTAATATTTTTAAGAACCTCTTGGATTCTTTTATATGGTATTAGGATATTCTGTATAGGATATTCTATCTAAGTTTTAATTGATTGTATTGGGTCATCCTGAGGTCATTTAAAGAGTTTCTGAAAATAATAGTTTTTTTTTTTTTTTTTTTTTTTGTCCTTTTGAAAATATTTCTGTTATGGACAATATACAATTTGGGATATTTGTCTATGTATTGGGTATTTTAAAAGTAAACTGGTTTGTATGTGTAATGTTCACTTATCTACTTAGATATGAAAGATAATTGTTCTAAGTTGTGAACTTACTGGGACAAATTTCTTTCTGTTACCAGTATAAGGTTATGGTAAATATCTGGTTGGGATTTATCTGAAACTTTGGTTAATGGGATTTTTTATTGGAGGTCAAAGTTTCTTGGGCTTGTAGTTAATGCTATTTGGGAGTTTTAAAGTTCCATTGGGACAATTATCTGGAGTAAAACTGGGTTAAAGTGGCTATTTATCCTGTATGAACTTGGGGATCAGTTTTGATTGCTTATGTTATATTATAGTTATGCCCCTGCATTTTTTCCTCCTGTAACTGATTTCTATCATCAGAACAATAATCAATAGAAACTGTTAATGTAATTTAATTATGTCATACCTTGCTGTTTCCAATCTGGTTATATGTAATCAATTATATCCTAAATACTTGGGCAAATAAGTATTTAGCCTGGTCATCTATCTGTTACTGGATATTGTGTCTATAATATTCATGTGTTTTTTAAAAGGTTTCTAACTAATGAGAGGACAATTAATAGTGGTCTGTAAGACCTGCTGTTTTTTGTTTTTGTTTTTGCTTTGTTTCTGTTTTTATTTATTTATTTTATTTTATTTTTTAAATAACTTTTTATTGACAGAACCCATGCCAGGGTAATTTTTTACAACATTATCCCTTGCACTCACTTCTGTTCTGACTTTTCCCCTCCCTCCCTCCACCCCCTCACTCAGATGGCAAGCAGTCCTATATATGTTAAATATGTTGCAGTATATCCTAGATACAATATATGTTTGCAGAACCGAACAGTTCTCTTGTTTGCACAGGGAGAATTGGATTCAGAAGGTATAAATAACCCGGGAAGAAAAACAAAAATGCAAGCAGTTTATATTCATTTCCCAGTGTTCTTTCTTTGGGTGTAGCTGTTTCTATCCATCGTTGATCAATTGAAACTGAATTAGCTCTCTTTGTCGAAGAAATCCACTTCCATCAGAATACATCCTCAAACAGTATCGTTGAAGTATATAATGATCTCCTGGTTCTGCTCATTTCACTTAGCATCTGTTGTTTTTTTTTTTTTTTTTTTTTTTTTTTTTAAATGGGGACTCTAGTTGACAGCCTTTTGCCTGTGAGACAAGCATCTCTTCACATAGGAAGCTGCTGACCAATCTATTTTGGCCTTCCCACATCTTCTAGCAGTCCTTGTGAAACAAGTCTTTCTTTTATTTGTTATATTTGTGTGTGTGGTTTTTGTTTGGTTGGGTTTTTTTGTTCTAGATTTTGGTCAAATTATAGATATTGACTTGCTTCTGGGACCTAGATCAGCCTTGATTGTCAGCACATCAGGCCACACCACACCCACCCCCCTGCATGGAATGAGAGTCTCCACCCGTGTTTAGCCTGAAGCTGTTTTGAATGAGGCTTCTTCCCTTACCCTTGATGGACTGAGATGGGGAATTTGGGAATGGTTAAAATGACTGTTAAACCCTGATTGGGTCAGCTATTACTATGTGTTTAAGATTTGGAATGGAAATTGTTAAAATTGTGTAACTATTGCTGTTATGTTTGAGGGATTTCTAGGGAACCCTACTGTACTAGTCTGTTATGTATAGGAATTTTGATTCACTCTTGGGATTTATATTTGGGATCATTTTGATAATTCCTTTCCGTGAGGAAAAAAAAAAAGGGGGGGGGGAGAAGACATAGGAAATTGGGAAAATGTAATACATGAAAGAATGGGAACCCCTAGTTCCTATTCACTTTGCCTTAGCCACTTTTGCCCCACCCCCTATATCACTAGTTCAGATTGAGCTGGAAATCCTTTAAACAGTCCTTTTCCTTTTTTACTCCTTGCTTAAATTTACTGGATTATGATTTGCTGGTTATGCTTTAACTTTGGAACCTCTTGTTCTGTTGGAATTGTCCTGGCTGACTCAGTTTGGGGATTATTTTTTAGCAACAATCAGAAATCAGACACTTGGCTTGGGACTGGCAGTCTCTCTGATCTGTTTTTCCACTCCTGTTACCCC
The DNA here is from genome assembly GCF_016432865.1 of Antechinus flavipes. Classification (NCBI taxonomy): domain Eukaryota; kingdom Metazoa; phylum Chordata; class Mammalia; order Dasyuromorphia; family Dasyuridae; genus Antechinus; species Antechinus flavipes. The sequence goes on along the minus strand of NC_067401.1, from coordinate 293,960,417 downwards.
AGTTCCTTAATTAGTATTTCAGCATTCTCAAAGGACCTTGCAATTTTTTATCAGGTCTCTAAAAATTTGGGATTTTCCTGCCTTTGTCTAATTGTGCATAATCTGCTCAAGAAATTTGATCCTTTCTGCAGCCCTGTCTGTTCCTCTGGGTGGGGATAAGTGGAGCTACTCCTAGTCTTACCCTTCTCCCCTGCAGAAGGTTGCCCCTTTGAATTAGCCTTGAGCCCTTGGGCCCTCTTGCTCTATAAGCTGAGGCTAAGTTAAATGCACAAATGACCACAGATCTAACTCACAGTGAACTGTCCATTTCAAATTGGATTCTCTGGCTGAGATGGTCTGGAACTGCATAGGACCTGATATGCTAGCAACAGGGAGCCTTTGTGTTGTTGATTAACTCTAGGGTTATCAGGGAGAGACTTGTCCTTAACATAAGTCCTTGTATTTTTCGAGTTTTATTTTGCTTTATTTGCTTCCCATAGGGTCAGTCAAAATTATGTTGCTAAGACCTTCCAGGTATCTAGAGGAAGGTATTTGATTTGAAATAGTACTTTTGTTACAAATTTCATCTATTACTTGCATTTGTGTTCATGTTAGGCATTTGAATATTCAGAAGAGAGAATGTGGAATGTTGTGCCACAGTTCCCTTTTATTGTCTTGACTCAGTTTCCCTAAATTGTCCTGCCTTGGTTTCTCTGAATTGTTTTATTTCAGTTTCTAATTGTTTTGCTCAATACTGCAAAACCATTCCTCCCTCCTAATCATGATGATCCAGATAAAGAGAAAGGATTCCTTATCCTTCAGTCTTCTATCTTAGACCTCATGATCCCAGCCCTTCCCTACTTATCAGAATGCCTCTCCCCATTACAGAATGTCTGGTGCCTCCTCCCCTTCCCCTCCTCCGTCAGAACTGGATTGATAATAGTCCCTTCCCACTTTCAGTACTCTGACTCCACTCCTGCCTCAGCCTACCCCTGTAGCTGAGCCAAATGCATATATATATATATATATATATATATATATATATATATATATGTCATTGAGAACTCACTTTGGTTGCTGGATTCTTGGAGACCAGTCTCATTCAGCCATGGGACCAAACCACGGATCCATTTGGTCCCAGTAAATCTCTCCCTTTCAAATAAAATATTAAAACTCTCTAATCTCTATCTTGCCTCAGTTTCTCCAGCATTACATTTTGAACCTCAGATTCTCATCTATAATATGAGAATGTGTTCTGAATAGAGTTTGAAGTTACCTTCTAGTTCCAAATAGGTTATCCTATACTTCTATAATAGTCTTCAAATATTTATCATGGTGTGGAGAAAACTTAGGTTTGCTAAGGTAAGTCCAGGAGAGAAGAGAGAAAGAAAAGAGGAGAGAAGGGAGACAGACACAGAGGGAGAGACAGACAGAGAAAGACAGGCAGAGATAGATGTACAGAGAGAAACAGAGAAAGAGATAACCAGAATGAAACAGAGACGGAGAGATACAGACACACAGAGAGAAGCAGAAAGAAAGAGATGGAGAAAGAGATAGAAAGACAGAGAAAGAGAGAGACAGACAGACAGAAAAAGACAGTCTCTCTCTCTCTCTCTCTCTCTCTCTCTCTCTCTCTCTCTCTCTCTCTCTAACTTTCTGGCAAAGAGAGAAGAGACAAAAAAAGACTAGTCAACAAGGATTCCCCCCCCCCCCCCCAGGCAATTGGGGTTAAGTGACTTGCCCAAGGTCACATAATTAGATGTTAAGTGTCTCAGTCCAGATTTGAACTCAGGTTCTCCTGACTTCAAGACTAGTTCTCTGTCCACTGTACCATCTAGCCACCTCTCAGCAAGGATTTCTCCAAATCGTTCCAAAAGTTAAAACAATGATATTGACAAAAAGTCTTACATACCTAGTCAAAATTATAGTGTGGTATAGTGTAAAGAATAGGACAACCAACTGAAGTTAGACATCTGGGCTTGAATCCTGACTATGACATTTATTAGCTAAAGAACAAGCCTGAACCTCTTTCAACCTCAGTTTCTTCATTTGTAAAACAGACATTCTACTAATTATAATTCTTGCACAATCTACCACCTCATAGAGCCATCTTTCTATTCTTTTCAAAAAATAATTATCAAGGAAAGTCTGAGTAAGAATGAAAAGGGTCCAGGATGGAACTACAGGGAATAATTAATAGAAAAACACCAAGAATCAGGAGGAGAACATAATCTCTCTCTCTCTCATATCTATAGATATATGTGTATATACATTTGTACATATATAAATATGTATTATGTACATACATATATTTACATATATATGCAATAGTGACATAACACAGAGAGCACCTTATGATTTCTATATTCCATTTAAAATATGGATACCCTGATAGTGAACTTGCTTTTTATTTGTATTTTCTAAAACTATAGAACTGCATTGCTGACTCAGGAGTAGTCTATTATCTGCTATGACTCCCAAGGTCTATTTCCATTATATGTATAACTAGTCAGTCATCTAGTGTAATAGAAATCCAGGAGATAAAAGCAATTATCTTTCTAAATGAGCTTTTCTGTAATTAGCCAATAAATACCTAAGAAATGTTTCCTTTCCTTATAATAAGCCAGCATTCATTCTCCCTTTGTTTCACACATACACACACACACACACACACACACACACACACACACACACACACAATTTTTTTGTGAAGTAGACAGAACCACAAATACTGCTCTTCTTGGTTCTATTATGCCAGGAGAGTAGATGGCAGAATCATAGTGTGAAGCAAAAACTCGAAGATCTTTAACAGATCTGGATGAATATACAAAAAGTAGGAGCCAGAATAAGAAAGAAGGATTTTTATGAACAAGTACAGCGGTACAAAGCTAAGTTAGGGGACAACCCAGGAACTCAAAATGTAACCACATTAAAAAAAATAATAAGCTGAGGGGTCAGAATCAGGTGGACATCTAGGAGCACCAGGGTCCATTACCAAGATATCATAGGTTCAATAGAAACCAGAAGTTAGCAGGTGATCTATGGCCAGGAGGTTTGCCATTGTGATTAGTTCAGAACAAAGGACAAAGATGACAGATCCAAGGATTAAAATTGTCCTTGATTCTCAAGTTCTACAAACAACCTCCCTTTATTGCGTTCATGCAATAGTGAGAATCAAGCTCTGAGTGAAGGTTGAAGAAGAAAAAAAAATGCTGAAAATAGTTGCCTAACATGAACACAAATGCAAGTAATAGATGAAATTTGTAACAAAAACAATTTATGTCTAGTTCCCTATCTAGAGGTCAAGTACAAGCTAAAATTCACTGTCAAAAGAGGCAGTGCTATCTAGTGAATTGAGCACTAATTCAGAGTTTGATTTGGATCCTGATTCTAACTCTGTCTTTTGCAAAGTGAATGTTTACAATTAATATGTAATTGGGCAAGTCCTTATAACTTTGTGCGCTTCAATTTCTGTAAGTGTAAAATGCATATAATAATACCTGATTCTTTCCTCAAAGGGTTTTGTGAAGATGAAATAAGATATTTATGTGAATGTGCTTTGTAAATTATAAAGGGATAGATGAATGTACAGTACAATTTACTATTTACTAAGGAATCAGTTAATAATTGCCTGGTACTAATATAGACAATTTATTATAAGGCAATGTGGTATTTTAAAATTAATAGATAAGCTCTAATTATGGAAAGAGATCCAAAAGTTCTGTGACATAGAGTGTTGCCAGGAATGTCAAAAAATGCACATTTATTTAACAGTAGCAAGGTTGGTGGGAGTAGAAGTCATAGTATAAAGAAATGATTTGACTAATATGGGAAAGGAAATAAAAGTCAAGTTCAGTCTAAAGGAACAGTTAAGATCAACTTTCTTGGGGTAAATGTTATGTAGGCAGGGATTTATAACAATACATTTGTCATCTCTTATATAGGAGTTAAATACAGGCTTAAACTTTGTTTGCATGCCAGAAAGGTGGTGTTGCCTAATGAAACCAGTGAAGGATTCTGAATTAGAAAATTTGAATTCTTTTCTAGCTGTGTCTCTTACAAGGTGATTTACTATAATTAATATAGCTGGGTATGGTAGTTGGAGGAGAAATATTTGTCAAGTATCTTCTATTTACCAAGCATTGTGTTAAGCACTTTAAAATATTAATTTATTTAATATTCACAATGCTAGGAAGTTGACACTTTTATTCCCATTATAAATTTAAGGAAACTGAGTCCTAGATAAAGGAAATTGTTCCAGATCATGAAACTAGAACGTTCCTGAGAGCAGATTTGAACTTAGGTCTTCCTGAATTTAGACCTAGTGTCGTATCTACTGCTCCACTTAGCTGCCTTTGTCATAGTTAAGACACCTTGTTTATATGTTGTTTTTCCTTCCTATTACCAAAGTATACTGAAGGACAGATAAGAGACAGCATATGCTAGGCAACCATGACCATTTCCCTGACCATCATCTCTCCTCAGACAACTAATGGAGACAAATCAGAACCCTGAACTCGAGAAACTTGGGGATAGCAGAGACCCCAAACTATTAAACCTGTTTCTAACACAGCCTACACAGCTGTCATAGAGGGGAGATATCATAGGAAAAAAGAGCCAGCTTCCTTCTTGCCACCAACAACAACAATCCCCCCAAATCAGATAAGCACAAAAGCTTTGGAATAGCAATAATCTTACATCAGTTCTTACAGCCACAATCCAGAAAGTGGAGGGGAAGCAAGTCATCTATACCAATAACCCACATTTTTTATTCACAGAGAAGGCAAGCCGCTCTAGCTGGAGTAGTAAAGAATCCCAAGGGAGAGATAAAAGCAAATCAGATAGTCATCGACAGTGTTAACATCTATCTCCTCTCAAACTCTGAGTGAAACAGCCCAAGATCCTGAGTTCAAGAGCCTTTGGAATAGCAATGCTTCTCTAGCCTAATGCCCACAGCTATCACTCCACTACTTTGAAATGATGCTAGCATCTCCCAGCAATCCCTGTGGAAAAGCAACTTAGTACCTATTGTTGCATATGCTACAGACTCAATTACTAAAGACCCAGAAAATTAAGATCTTGACACAAAAGACTTTGGCACTCAAATAATTCAAAATCAGAAACTCATATTATTTTATCAATGGAAATACCATTAAAGAAAAAAAGATATTCAGCTTTACCACTGCAACCTAAGCACCATGGGAATTTTCCATCTAATTTGCAGCTAAAACCTTCTCTGCACATTTTCTTTCTCACTATAATAGGAACTTCTGGAAAACAGAAATGATCTTACTTTTCTATTTGTATCTCTAGTGCTTAACACAGGATTTTGCACATAGGAAACAATGTGTTTTTTTTTTTTCCCCATTCATTTATTCATTAGGCTGACAAAAACCCAGGGAAAAAATACTTATTCCCATTCTTTGAGGGAACACAAGGTCATCACAAAGAATTTATTACCTAACCCATTTAGATTAAGGCAACTCCTAGGCACATATCTTATACTGCAATCATGTACAAATATGGTTTGGCATTCTTCTCAGGTATTCAATAAGTTCTCAATTATTCACATATGGTTTATCCATTTATCAACTATCCATGGAAAATGTTTAATCAAAGACTAATATTTTCTTTATTGATATGCTTCTGGGTATTTCATTTTGCTGAAACAAAAAGTGGAAGATAATACCTCAAGAGGTGCTGGGTTTCTGCTCCTTGGAGAACTTCAAACAGAAACTGATGATCAATTGGTTATATGATAGTATCTATTCCTTTTATGTAGGGGTTCTTTCCAACTCTCAGATTCTTTGATCCTATGTACATGATGTGGGATATGAATTGATGTAAACCCATACCTATTATTAGATAAAGTAAATCTCTAAGCAAGGTAAGTCTATTTTTAAATATATATAAGATTTCCAGAGACCAATGACATTTGGATTAGCCATACCAGGGTTCCCATCCATTAGCATGAATAATGGAGGGTTGACTAAAATAATAATGGCATCCTGTACTTATGTACTTTTCATGTACCCAGGCATTTTTAGCTCTTAATAGGAAAGTCATGTGTGTTTGAATAATGCACCCAATGAATAGGATATTTCTGTAGCACATAACTACATCTTACATTATCTGAAAACATTGTTTAATCTAAGTGTTCCAGAGCTGGCTATAATAGTTCTAAAGTATTTTGTTAGCTTCTAAAGAATATATAGACAATATGAAAAAAAAAAAAAACTTCTGGCTTGGGATTTGATTTCTTTTAAGTTTACTAATCTACAAATCTACCTTATTCACATTCAGTTCCCATGCAGAACTATCCCAGAATATCATCAAACTTCTATATACTTTGATGTAATTTTCTTTCTCCTCAGAATATCCAGAGAGGTAAATGGAAAAAGGCTTCCTAAACAGGCATTTGCTTGGAAATCCCCTTACACAAACTAAATGTATTTGAGTTAACATAAAACATCATAATACCCTGTGATTCATAAACTATAATTATTAATATTTTTGAAAAAAATGTTTGAGAAACAGAAATCCAGATGTTAGATGTATTTCAAATGATTAAGAGAGTTGGAAAGGAAATGTAAGCTAATATGTTATGATGCACTATCAAATATTCTTCACAAGCAAAAGAAAAGCTAAAGAAAAGCTGATGAAGTCTAGAAAGATTTTGCTATAACAAGCAGAAATGAATGAAAAAGTGGCATTCAATTTCAGAAATGACAGACCCAGAATCTCTTGGACCCTCTACAGAGTCCCAGAGTACTGGTTTGGTAGTAAAAAGTAATAGTGATGAAAGATGAGATCCATATTGGATTTTCCTTTGCCTCCTTTAACCCTCTCCACTACCCTAATGCCTCAAAATGATAGTCTCCTATCACCTTCAGCTGTGTTGGTGTTACTTGCTTTGTTTCCTCTACTCTAGATGATTCAGAAGGCCAATTTGCAATTTCTAGGCTATGTTTTAGATAGAGCTTTCCATCTATTTTCCCTTCTAGTCCTAGTTCCATTTTTATTTTCACCATTACTTCTTAATAGGTTGTCACAATTCTCAATTATACCCTTCTTTTATTCTAAATATCTAATAGTCCTTAGAATTTATACAATAAAGGAAATGATTTGGTCATAATGTAATTTTTATCTTACTAGCTTGATTTTAAACTTTTAAATTTAGATTTAAAACTGAAAGGGACCTTAGAGATAATTAATTCCAACATCCCTAATTTTATAAATGAAAAAAACTGAGGCCCAGGCAGGAGAAATGACTCTCTTCCTGGAAACAAGTTGGAAAGCTGAAATATGAAAGCAAGTACTCCAATATTAGTATACTGTACCATACATAGTACAATATACCAAATACAAATTAGGTTCCTTTAGTGAAGTATACTACTAAGCATATAGCATTGACTAACCAATCAATTGATTAATTAATGCTACATAGAACTTGGAATGGCATGGAGATGCAGTCTCATTCCCTTGGTAATATATTCAGAAAAAAGTTCCTGGTATCACTCTTATAAAATATGCTACAATTCATCCATATCTTTTATGCTAGCAACATTAATGACTGAGAAAAGGGGTTAGATTAGAAGTATGAACAGAGAAAGGGATCATGGTGAGAAATGATGAAAAGAATGAGATGAGAAAGTAAAATAAAAGAGTACCTAAATGAAATAAACAAGCAGCTAGGTAGTTCAGTAGATAGAATTCTGGTCTATAATCAGGAAGGCCTAAGTAAATCCAGCTTCAGACTTTGTAGCTATGTGACCTTGGGCAAGTCACTTAACCTGCTTGCCTTTAATCAATGAAGAAAAAAATGGCAAACCACTCCAGTTTCTTTGCCAAGAAAACGTATTGGTATGCTATGTTCCACAAGGCTGCTAAGAGTTGCATATGACTGAAGGACTGAACACCAACACCATTCATCTCCTAAAAAAAAAAAAAAAAAAGAAAGAAAGAAAGAAAGAAAGAAAGAAAGAAAGAGCTTAAGAATTAACTAGCTGAAGGATTATACCTGGCTTAAAGTATATTGAGGTAGTATCACCCAGAAGTTATTTTTTTAGGATAATTCAAGTAGGAAGAGTCCTGAAGACTATTAAGCTCCTCAAGAGAAAAGTTTTCCATAGATATTATGTCACAGAGAAATTAATTGAACTGGAAATGCATTTCCTCATCTTAGTTATGTACTTAGCACAATCAAGAACATCTATGAAGATTTTGACTTATATTTCATCAAGAAAAAATGAAACCACATGTTCAAAGGCGAACATTTAATATTACTTCATTATTTAGGTTCTACTCTTTGTTTCATTCATTCTTACTTTAAATTGCTGATTGTGATTCTAGACACAGCAGGTAGACTGCAAATAACAGACACTCCCAGGGGACTCTTGAATCAGCACTCATTGCTCCTTGGTCAGAAGGAGGGAGTGCGCAGTTAGGCTTTTGCTTTCCTCTATTGGAAGATGATGTTTTGTACTGGGGTCTATAATTCAGAAAAAGTAAAAGCTTCAGTTCTCTCCTTCAGAAATAAATATATAATCAGTTATCTCTGAAGTGTTACAGATACTACTCCCCGCCTCACTCCCCCCCCCAAAAAAAAAAAGCTGGATAGAAAGAAAAAAACTAGATGCAAATAATTTTCATATCTATTTGATAACTATCATTGACTAAATAGTTTTCATTATACATGTCAGCTCTGAGAAAGTGCCAATATGGTTTCTCTGGGGATCTTATTTTCTTCATTTTTTTTAAAGAAATGTGGCAACAGTAGGCTGTTAACCTAATTGTATTTATTGGAACAATTGTCTCTGATTAAGAGGGTTAGTTTTCTGGATTTTTTGTTTGTTTTGTTTTGTTTAAAAAATAATTCCCAGTGACTCCAATATTCATATAAATGAATTCATTTCACTAAATATTCACATAGATGAAGCTGACAATTTAATGTAATGTCTCTTTAACCAAATGCTCCCTAGTGCTTGACTTCAGAGCAATAAGCAATCAATGAATGCTGCTTATTAGGATTATGTGAATGAACATGAATGCTCATAAGATTATGGGCCTATGACAAAGTAATTCCTTAGGGAACTCTGCCTTTGGTGAATGGTTTAAACTGTAAATAGAAATGAAAGAATGAATTTAAGCATTTATGTAAAAAGGGGTGAAGGTAAATTAAGGTTATACATTTTAACATTTTCTATTTGCAAAACACTAAATGATTACTTTTATGCCAAACTTTTATTCATGAATTTTTCTTATTTATATTACTATCATGCATCAATGGCTATCTCATTGCTTCAACAATATAAAGCTCCTTTTCACCTCCCCTTCTTCTCAGGATATAATACTATTCTAAAACTTTGAGAAAAATTTAAATCTCATCTCTTCCCTTTCCATCTAAGTGCTATTGTATCAGAGATAGCCTACAGCCTTCGAATTTAGAGCACTATTTCTTTTACTCCCATCCCTCTTTATTAGTAAGGCATATAGGCAGGCAAAATTAATGAGCACACTGCCAGTGCCTGACAATGTATATCTTTTTTTTCAAGGCTATAGTTTGTACAAAATAAGGGAGTTGGATTAGATAACTTCTCAGGTCTCTTTCTTCTATAAATCCATAATTTTATGAATCTATGAACTTTCCATTTAGAATAAGGAGACAGAGTACAACCTCCCTTCCCTGGAGTCAAGACAATAGTAAGTAGATTTCTGATATCTTTTAAGAATTAAATTCTTCTTTCTTCTTCTTCTTTCTTTCTTCTTTCCTCCTCCTCCTCTTCCTCCTCCTCCTCCTCCTCCTCCTCCTCCTCCTCCTCCTCCTCCTCCTCCTCCTTCTTCTTCTTCTTCTTCTTCTTCTTCTTCTATAATCATTCTTAATGACCCTAGAAAGATGAGTACTATTTTAGGATGCCTCTGTTAATGAAGAGAAACCATGTGATGTAATCACTTTCTGGGTCTTGGTTTCTTAATTTATGAAAAGGTAGATTTAGACTTTTAGTTTTAGTTTTAAATATGTGATCTGTGATTTCTGAACTAGGATAGTGACTAGCTAAGCACTACTAGTGTGAAAACACATGAGCTAGAGACATTGTCCAAACCTTTCTTTGATTTTCCTTCAAAAGTTACACTGGGTTCATTACTCTGGGATAGGCTTTAATATGGTAAGGATACTAGGCTCTCCAGTGCTCCAGTTCCACCCCTATCTTAATTTCCTAAGAAACAATTCTAGTTTTTTGTTCTAATTTGTGGGGTCCATCCCAGCAAGGAAGAAAGGATAATAAAATAGTCACCCAAGATACAAACATATATCAGTTATATGACACAGTAGTTTTATTCCCTCATATAAAAATGGGGAATAATAAATAATAGGAAATGATAGAATGTTTGTAATTCATTGAGAAGCTAATATTTAAGTTTCACTGGGACATTGGAGAACAAGTTCTTTATGAGAATGTCTTAAGAGATATTTTACATATTGTTTTCACAGAATATAACAATGCCATGTTTTTTTTTTTTTTTCCCCTCAATACTTTCTCCCTATACAGGTGATTCTGACTCATTCTATCTAACACTACTGTTGTTCCTGTTGCAGGGACCTCTAAACTTCTTCCTCTGATGTCCAGGAACTTCATGATGCCAGTTATCTTTTGAAATCTCATAAAAAAACCTGTACCAAAAGAGAGAGGAAATAAACAGAATTTGATCTCAGATCAGACAGTTATCTACATGGCTACTCACAGTGGGGCCAGGAGGGAAATGGAATCATGCCAAATTGAATACTACCTTGGATCTCTGAAACTCCTTTTTTATTGTTCTTAGTTTTCCTCAACAACTTCATCTCATTATGACTTGAGTACTCTAGATAGTGTTTGAACAAGATTATGCGATGAGTTTATATTGATCTTCTGTTACCTTTCTTTGTTTCTATTGTCTGTATACAAGATTTAAGTGGATTGCTGAGTTCCCTGTGCATCCATATTTGTCTCTTCAGACAATTCTCATTTATTCTCCTAATTAGAATTATTCCCCTTTAAGTCTTAAGGATTTCATTCTTAAGAATTTCCTAAAACTCCTGAACTGACTTCCTCCATAGACACAAATCTACAGAATTCTACATATTCTTCTGAAGTCCTTGAAAACCACCTTCCACAAAGGTGATTATCAGATTAGAATCACTTTCTATTTCTCTATTGCAAGCTTTAAGAAAAATTGTTCACTTTGCTCCTACATTCTCAACATTTCAACCCCAGCAAATAATTCCCACATATTAGAAAGAATTATATTCAATATAAATGTTCACATTTTTAGGTCTTTCATATTTTGAATGTTGAAAATATTACTCTGATAAGAAATTTTAGTTTATATTGCCTTAGTTCCTCATCTGTAAAAAGAGTTGAAGAAGGAAATGACAAACCATTGTGGTGTCTCTGTCATGAAAGTCCCAAATGGAGTCATGAAGAGTTGGACATGACTAAAAAAAATTTTTTTAAATCATTATAACAGAAAAATAATTCCAGTAAATCTATTGCTTAAACCCCCATTACTACATTGCATGTCTCTTTATTGTGATATGTTTCCAGAACTTCTAATCTACTTCCTCTTTCTCTTCATGTGTTCTACACTATGATTCTAATATAACTTTTGTTTCTCTATGTATTATCCTTTACTCAAATACTTTTCATCTATTTCTTCACTCTGGTTCTTATATTTCCTCATATGAATACATATTATTTACTTTAAAAAACCTATTAAAAATGTTCTATTTTCTATCCCTCCTACCACCATTGAGAAAAGAATAAAAACAAAACTCCTATTACAAAACTATATGGTCAAGCAATACAAATTCCTGTATTGGCCATATTCTCTTCTCTCCCCATGTCTTATTACCATAATTTACATGTCTAATGCTATAATGAAAAGCTAAATATAATAATAATAATGGACATTGATATCTTATCCTAATCTTATTGAAAAGACCTCTAGCTTATTCCACTATAGATAATGTTTTTTTCTTAGATGTTGAAAGATACTACTTATCATTTTTATTTTTTTATAATAGTTTTTTAACTTTTCAAAATACATGCAAAGATAATTTTCAACATTCACACTTGCAAAACCTTGTGTTCTACCTTTTTCTCCTACCCTTCCTCTCTCCCCATTTTCTTAAACAATATTACTTATCATTTTTAGAAAAGGTCTCTTTATTTCTATGCTTTCTGCTGATTTTAAGAATTTATTGTATCTTATCAGAAAATTTTTCTGCAATCATTGATGTAATCATATAATTTTTATTGTTCTTATTATCAATGTGGTAAAGTTTGCTATGTCCAATTCTGTTAATCTGGGCAATGTATATTTTCTTAAATGTCTATTCATTTCATTTATACTGTCAATTTTATTTGCATATCATTGAGGAAAATAATTTCTAATCATTTCTTTTTTTTTCATTGCTTGCAATTTCATCTCTTTTTTATTTTTTGAAACCAATAAGTTCTTTCACTTTTTAAAGTCAGCTAATATTTTATCTACTTCCTTCTATTTAAAATAATTATATTTCTCATTCAATTTATTATTAATTCAATGTTTTTTTTGTTTTTGTTTTTGTTTTTGTTTTTGTTTTTTTTTTTTTTTGCTTTACTGTTGTTAATCTCTTTTTTGCTTTTCAGGATATTTATTTTAGCATGTACATAGCAGACTTTGATCTATTGGTTTTCTAGGGGATTTTTTGTTTGTTTATTTTTTAAATTTCATACCTCATTCATTGACCTGCTTTTTTTTTATTGAAAAAAAGTAGTTAGAGATATAAATTTTCTATTATAACTTTTAGCTACATCCTCAAATTTTTAATTATGTTGTATCATTGTCATTATATTTGATGAAATTGTTTAATTTTTCTATAACCTGTTTTCTGACACATTCTTTCTTTAAGATTATTTAGTCTTTATTATTTAATCATTTCTTCAGTGTCCTTATATATAACATATTTTTAATGTCCTTGGGGTCCATAAAATATGTATTTAATAATTTTGACTTTCTGCTTTTGTATGTAGAGTTTTAATGTTCCAATATGAGTCTTTTTGTGTGTGTGTGTGAAGGTACCCTGCACAGGTAAGAAATGTGTATACTTCTTTCTGTTCTCATTCAATAATCTCTAAAGACCCATCATATCTTTTTTAAATTATAGTATATCTATCTTAAAAAAATTGTAGTCAAACTTTTTTTTTTGTATTTGTTTTTGTTAAATTTGTCTAAGTCTGAGAAAGATAATTTGAAGTCTTAGGTTTTTATGGATTTGCTGTCTACTTCTTTCATTTGATTTTTCCTTTGAGTACTGAGATATGCTCTTCTTTTTAAATGTATTTTTGCTATTATTTTGTCTCAGACTGTAGCTGTTACACCTGATTTTTTTCACTTCAGGTGAACCATAAGATATATTTCTCTAGATCTTTTAAAAACAACAATTCTGTGTGCATCATTCTGTTAAAGTTTTTTTCATGTAGACAATATATTGTTGGATTTTTATTTTCTAATTAGTTTTGCTTCCTCTTTTTTATGAGTTCATCTTATTCACATTAATAGTTATGTATTTCCTTCTATTAAAGTATTGTATACTTTAACTTTCTTTTCCCTGTTGTCCCTTCATCATAAAGAAAAATTGACTAGTGACAAAGAGGGTAGCTCATCAGTAATGTTCTTTATTTAAAACAATCTGCTTCTGTTCCCTTGACTTACTTCTCTTTCTGTCTCTCAGAGCCCAATAAAGGAATCTTGTCCTTTCTTTCCTTTCTTTTAAACTACATTTTAAAATCTACTCTAGTACATTTTCTAGATATTTATGGAATAGTTATGTTCAGAATGGTTGTATTTTTCCTGCTACTCCAACATACTGTCCAATATACTGGAGTAGTATATTGACTGTATCTGCAATAACCTCAATCTATCTTTTAAATATACAATGCTATTTTTTTTCCCTTTCATCCTCACATTCTATTCATAAAGTTCATCTCAGCAAGTCTCAATAAGGTCTGTCATGCCAAATTTCCCTCCATTTTAAAGGACTTCTTTCTTGTTACATAAACTTGGAGGGATGTTTTGCATATACATGTATATGTGTTCTTGTTTGTTTATGTATATACATATATATTATAATGTTCTCTAAAGTATAATGTTCTCTAGGAGCAGATTTCTTGGGGGGCTTCTGGAGGCAGCCTTAGTTCACCTCAAATGCAGCCAGGAGTTAAAGTCCAAATCCTTTATTGTCTCTTTCCAAGTCTTGTGTCCTTACTTGGGCCCAGTTAGCTTTCTTAGAGGCCTATCTCTCTCCTTGGTTCTGAGAGTTCTTGCCGCTAGTCCTTTGCCTCTACCAGCTTTTGTCTCTAACTCCCTCCGAATGCCTCCAGCCACCACAAAGGTGGAAGAAGGAATGACTTCTGAATGTCCCGGGCTGAATCCTGATTGAGGCTCCTAGCTTATATATGCTCTCTTAAAGGTGTGAATCTTGTAGAACTCTAATAAATATTAAGTACATTAGTGAACTAGACAACTGTTAAGTACCATGCTAATTTAGATAACTGACTTAATACCTTGTAAGGATCCTAAAAATATGTAATATATAATATATAATATATACAATATATTATATAATACATATTTGAAGATGTAAATTTAGTTACTGCTTCTTTTTCAGTATTTTATAACCTGGAAGCTTCTGTTTTTATTAACTTTTATCATTCCTTTATTTTAACTATTGTCTATAGCAGGGCTTTTAAAACTTTTTCTACTTGCAACCCTTCTTCACAAGAATTTTTGTGACCCTTGGAATATAGGTATGTAAAATATATACATATGTTAATAAATATATAAATCAAACATTTACGCATAATAAATCATAATTTCATGACTCTCACATTCAGCTATGATACCTTGTATGGGGTCATGAACTATAATTTAAGAAGGTAGGTCTACAACATCGAGTTTAGTGGCTATCAGCAATTTTCTTAATCCTCCATCCTTTATATTTTAAAGCCCTTCTGCTTAGATTTTCAAGATATTTATAAATATACATTCTGGTCAATCTTTGTTAGGTGTATTCACTTACTGGTCAGGACTGCCATTGTAAGCTGTAGGCTGGAAATACAAATTCTATACTCAGATACCACCTTCTAAGATAGCTGTTCATTTCTTTCTTTTATGTATCCATTGCCTTCAATAGGCATCAGTGAGGAATACACAAGCTATGCCCATATGCTCTTCTGATCCTTTTTGCCAAAGACTTCATGCTCTTTAGCCCCATTTCTCATTTTCATTTATGCCCATGTGATTTAACAAAAGTGTGTGGTAGATATCCATTTAGATAAATCTGGACATATTATGTACTATGTCTTGGATATAGGACTAAGAAGACAATAAATCTCTCTACTATTATTATTAAGTTGGCATATAGCTTTCTCAACAGCCACTGAACAACAAATCATTAACCTTTACTACTATTTGCTTCTTTCTCTGCTCCTTATTGGATGATCTTTCATCTGACTCCTTTGAAGTCAAGAAGCTAATTCCTCTAAAGAATATATACTTCCATTCTCCTCAAGAATATACTTTTTTTAGTTGTTGTTTTATTTTTCAGTTCCAAGTATATTTCTTTTACCTCTCTTCCTGCTCTGATACATCAATGTATTCTTCAACTTTTGGAGAAAAATTATTCCTCTTTCTACTTCACATCTTTTCCCATACATTGAAGTATCAGTTTCTTTTTTAAGGAAAATATTTCAGAGATGGTCTTGTCCAAAAACTAAGTGAAGCATTAGTTCTAAGAGTGGGATTTAAAATTCTCCACCTCTAAGTCTCCAGTACATGGTGACTAAGCTATGTGGCCTTTTAGTATCTGGTATAAATAGTTTTCAGTAATTACAGGCTGGCAAAATATACTGCTAAGAGGCTTTATTCAATGCATATATAACAAAAAAGGTTTTGGCTATTTTATATCAGTAATAGTGATTGTATTAATGTATTCCTCTACTTTTAGAACCTCTCATATAAGACGAAGACAGGGTAGAGTACACACAGAGCTTCATTTCCATTTTTAGTTCAAAGCTTGATATCATTTAAATTTTTGTTCATTTAATCCTGAGATAAAAATTACTTCCAGTACAATCCAAAGCACATTTATTGACTTTGTTCAAATTGCTACATCCCGTGGGTGCAGGGGATACAGATACCCTCTCCTAAAAAGAAAAAAAAAAGAAAATTGTCCTCATGGTTTTCTTATTTTACTAGAGGGATGTAAAATGTTAAAACTATGCATGTTAGTTTGAAGAGAAGGTATAGAGTACATCACAGCTAAGGGAATCAGGAAAGAAATTCCATAGTATATGACACACAAAACCAGTTCAAAGGAGGCAGAGAAGAAAATAATTGACAGAGTGAAAAGAATGTGCATTCATGACTTAGGAACATAGTCTAAGTAAACTGAGAGTGGTGAGAAATGGAGTGTCACATTTAGGGAATAGAAAGTAAGCAAAAATCACTAAAATGTAGAATACGATGAAAGTGAACAATAAACCTGGAAAAGCCGGTTGGAGCCAAATCATAAAAGACTTTAAATAGGAACTTGAGGAATTTATCTTATATCATAGAAGTAATTGGGAGCCCCTGAAAGTTCTTGAAAAGATGTGAGAAATCATCAGACTTATGTTTTAAGATATTCTTGGTAATTTTATTAAAGATGGATGGAAATAAGAGAAACTGAAAGCTGAAAGTCCAATTAGAAGTCTGTAGCAAAAGTCTAGGTCTGAATTTCTAATCATATAAAAAAATTCCCTAAATCACTATTGATCAGAGAAATGAAAATTAAGACAACTCTGAGATAAAACTACACACCTTTAGAAGTGGGTAAAATGAAAGTTTCTTTGGAGGTGTTTAAAGCTATAATGACTCTGGCAGTTGCAACAAGCTTTATTAAAACTTTAGTCCTGTGAAAGAGGAAATTTTGGAGGCAGGACCTCTGGTCCTTATTATGATAACCAATATTCTGCTAAAATATTTATTGTTGTTTACTACTGGAACAATCACTAGGAAGAGTACTTATGGTAATGCCAAAATATAATAATTACTATTAGGAAATAAAATTTAGCTGTAGAGGAAAGCCCGAGATATAGGGAAGTTTGGTGAAGGTATGAGTTAGAGGGTAGATAATGATTTCTACTTAGTGTTAGAAATGCCTATGACATACTCAACTTGTAAGTTGATGCAGTAAGTGATGCAGAAGTCTGAACAGAGATGACAATTAAACCACAAGAAATGGTAAGATCATCAAAAGAAATAAATCAGAGAAAGAAAAGAAAGTCTAGGACAGAGATGGGGAGTTACCATTGGTCTGAGAGTAGAACATGGTCAGACACCGAGAAATCAAAAAGATAGGAGAATCAGGAGAGAATATTAGAAAAACTCAGGGAGGAGACATTATCCAGAAAGAAAAAAAATGTGATCATATAAAATGTTGCAGAAAAGTCAAGAAAGATGACTCTAAGAGAAGTTCATTGAATTTAGCAACCAAGATAACATTGGTAACTTTAGACAGAATAGTTTCAGTTGATTAGTGTGAGTTTGAAGGCCAAATTTAAAAGGATATGAGCAGAGAGAATAAAATTCTCTCTATTCTAAATAAAAAGTAACTATTCTAAATGTTCTCCTCTTCTCAAGAGTTTGACTAAGAAAAACAGAAGAAATAAGCCAGTAATTTTGGATGATTAAGTAAAATGAAAAAAAAAAGTTCTTTGTTTTGTTTTGTTTTCTTGTTTAGGATGAGAGAAACCTGGATATGCAATTGTCCAGTACAAATTCAAGTTGATGGTGCTTATATTTTGCAAAACATAATTTTACTGTAAGAACTTGAAGTATACATTACATAGAGATAATTTTTTGTAGTACTTCACTGATATTTTTGTGTTAATTTAAATTTGCTTTTAAAATTCAGATTTCTTGTTTTATCAATTATTGGTACTCTACACTTGAAATATTGCAAACATGGTAATAGTTCTATGAACTAGTTGCCCTAGACAAGATCATTCATTACCCGATTACCAATGTTCTGGTGCAAAGCTTTTGAACTCAGACACATTGACTCGTAAGCCAGAGTGGTAGAGTGTAGGGCTGGACTTATGGGCAATATATCTATGTAGAGCTTATACTATGTTATACTAAAAACCCAATGTTATCTCCACATCATGGTGAAATAATTAAGTAAGAATTTAGAGGAGACTAGATTTTTGTCTGTCTAATCTTTTTTTTTTTTAATTCTCTTTGTGGGGAAAATGGATAAAATTGGCTGCTTAATGATAGAATGCTTTACAGTTTTCAAAAGGATTTAACTTAATGTTTTTTCATGTAATCATCAGAGGTCCCCTAATGAATGCAGGAGAGATATATAAATCCCAATTTACTGATGAGGACATTGAAATTTTGGAAGTTGGGCAATAGTGATGATCTTTTAGCATTCACAAGGCATGGTTGAAAACAACTCTGTGAGGACAAGAATTTTTTAATCATTATCTTATAGATGGCGAAACTAAAATTCATTGAGATGAAATGACTTTCATAAGGTCAAACAGCTTTCAAGTAGCTGAGATGATATCCAAACTCCCAAAAAGCACTTAAAATCTGTACACAAATATGCCATTTCTATGAACAAATCGATAATAACAGAGTTTAGAACAAAACTCTGTTTTTGACATCATACAAAGCTGTGTTCCCATTTGCTATGTGGCTAACATAAATACTGACATTTTAATTAGCATTGTGTGTGTCCATATAGATACACACACACACACACACACACACACACACACACACACACACACACATAAGGGCAGTTACATAGCACAATGAATAGAGCACAAGGTCTCTTGTTAGGAATACCTGAGTTAAAATCTGACAATAGACATTTACTAGCTATATGACTGCAAATCATTTAACTCCTGTTTTTTTGTTTGTTTGTTTGTTTGTTTGTTTGTTTCAGTTTTCTCATCTTTAAAATGAGCTGGAGAAGGAAATGGCAGATCAATCCAATATCTGCCAAGAAATGCTCAAATGGGCTCCCAAAGAGTCAGAACAACTGAACATCAAAAGTATATATAGTCATATGCATATATTTCATATCTATGAAATGTTATTTAGAATACTTATACATGTACATATATACATAAACACTATCTAGAATATATGTGTGTATATGTATACATATATATGTATAGCTTTAGGATTACTTCACATGTACATATTATATGCAGTATATACTGACTGATTCCATATAGCATAATGCAAAATCATTAAAAAGCATAAAATTGTCATAATTACTTATCACTGAATTATTTTAATATTTTACCCAATCATATATTAAAGGAAAAGCAAATTACATAATTTTATGTAATCAAAAACTATGAATATGTGTATGTTTATGTTTTAAGATTTTTTTTCCTATTACTAGAAAAGTATACTTGAATGCATTAGTGGGAGATGTTCCATCAATCTGGAGAGGAAATGACACTTCATAAGATAAAAATCTCAGATTTCAGTAGAGTTCTGCTCTTCATAGATATTTACTACATTACATTGATTTTGGCATATGTAAACCTGTCCAGAAATCAACAGCAAATGATTAAAGATTTTGAAATGGGAACTTAATTAGCAGTTTTGGCTATTAATATCAGGCTGTAACCAAAGGAGACATAATCTATCAGAATGGAAAATAAAAAAAATTATGGAAGAATGAGTCAGAATAAATTTACCTCATACTTGGGCTATTGGGTTTGTCCCATAAGCTGTACCATCTGCACTTAGCTCTTTCATCATTAGCAGTTTGAGCTGATGAACTGTTTCAAAAAGGTAGTAAGATAAGGCTAAATAAATTGCAACAAACTCTTTCTTCTCAAAAATAAAAATCTCTCTGCTACCAAATAACCAGCTGGAGAGAAATTTTACATTTTGAAAATAACTGTCTTCAAATGAACTTTAGAATTTTAGGAAAGTAGGAAGAACAATAGAGCCAAAGTAAGTTTTCATTTGCAAAATCCCAGAAAATTGAAGAATAAAAGATATTCTTGCAACACCAAATAAAGCCACTTAAAATAATTACTAATACTTAAATTTTGCTGGTCCCTGATTAACATACTGTGTGCATGATTTAATTCAGGTGACAAAATTATTCCCGTCACTTTTTCAATTATTGCAAAATAAGCAATTTTAGAAGAAGACTTTTGAAAGAGTCTGTCTTTGGCCTGGTCCTCACTTGCCACAGAAATGGAGTCAAGAGTCTGCATCTATTGCCCTCAAGGTTGTGATACTCCAAAGGCAGCCAGGAATTTGTCCTGTGGCCTCTGGAATGACCTAAACTTTCCAATGTGTTTTGTGGGAAAAGTTCAACCCTCATTATACTAATGGTTTGAGAGAAGAGGTGGAGAAATGTTATTAAGCTTCATCAGTGAACTTTAAATCAAGATAAGACCAAAGTAAAACCTTTTTACCTATGTCATGGTGCCAAAGTGAGCTGAAACAGCCCCATCAAGAGTATAACGATTCTTCAGAGAGTAAAAAGGCTCATCAACATACATTTGCTTTATAATTGAGTTGCAGAAATGTTTGGGAACAAAAAACAAAAAAGAATTTTATCTTTCAAATGTCAGAGGCAGCAGGTATAATATTGCTTCAGTGCATACCAATACGTTATTATCCAGTGCAATAGAAAAAGTAAAAAAAAAAAAAAAAAAATCCCAGCAGTCATCAATTCTCATCTGTGTTTAATTACCTGAAAAAAAAATGTAGATAAGTTTGAATCATCCAAGCCACTGGTGTTCCCCATGACCAACTGTTTCTAATAAACATACATGATGAGTAGCCGTTCTGCTTTCTTAACACTGAGTGGTTGGAAGTATCTGAGAAAGAAAAGCAATAATAGAGAGAGCACAAAGTAGGCTCTGTGGAGTATTACAAGGCAGTGCATTCATTAAGCCATTCTTATGACACTATAAATGCTTTAGTCATAAGAACGCCACATAAAATTACAGGCGCTCTAATACTACAATGGGGACTACTTGGCTTTCCATAATATATGGGCCTCTTTCTTTCCTCTGCACTTCCAACCCTTTCCCCTCCCCCAAAGTACAACAAGAGCATATTTCTTGACAAGTTCAGAGTGGTTTCACCTTTTGTCCAATAGCCACACTTATGCTCCATTATAGTTTTCAAGAGGCGCTAAGCAATATTTAAATGACCATTTATCACTGCTGTCACATTAAAAAATCATCATCTGATGACAATGTATCTGAACAACACTTGGAAGCCATAAACTGTAAGCAGACACTAAGGATGTCTTCAACAATCATGACATGAATTATTTGCAAATCACAATAGTATGGTAAGGAGGTTCTTGACTGTCTAGGGAATTAAAGCATGATGAAGTAAATCTTTGCCCAAATTCATTAAAAAAAAAAAAAGGAATGTGGTGGAATCTAACTAATCAAGACTAATGAGAAAAAGCTAGAGAAAAATATTGACTATGTTAATATGAATGACATATTATTCTTTTCAACTAGAGCATGTCATAATAGATATAAATGGAAATAAGTAAAATGAATGTAAAAGCTCTATTTCTTTTTCATATAAAACTAAGAAATCTTAGTTTTAAAAAACTAGTGATTCCAAGTATCACCTTCTGTGCTGGTAAGTTATACTTCAAAAATTAATAGAGAGAAAAATTAAATATTTATCCTACAAGAATCATGACCCATGTTTTTGAATTATAGCTTTTCAGCATTAGTGAAGTCTGAATTATTGACATTCAGTTCTGTACAATCACCAAAAAAAAAAAAATTAGTTTTTTTATTCCAAAAAAGATTTCTTTTTATATTCTTTATTCAGTATATAAAGAAATATCTTTTAAAATATGGAATAAATTCATGTTGTAAGTAAAATTTCATTTTCAAGCACTAATAATAAATAACCTTTAAAGGAATCAACACTCAAAAGACTTGAAAATGTACAGGTAATGTGGCTTTTTTTTTGTCTTAATTGGTAAAAGCAGGAGCAATTTGACAGGGAAATAAATCAAAACTTGAGCTCACTAAAGGTGTGAAAAGAATATACTCACTCTTGCATTTAAGGTGGCCCTGAGGCTTTAGCATTTGAAGAAATAAATAAGAATACTTCCAAATTTGAATTACATGTACCAAATATAACATATTTGCCTATTGTATATTGTGAAGGTAAACTGTAATGGGCTGAGGCTTGAGTTGATGCACTGAGGTCCCAAGCACATGAGGCTAAATAGTAATTGGACCATACTCTATTAATAGATAAGCTTGGAGAGAGAATGGCCCCCACCCACTCTTTGTGCAAGTCCTGATGTGTTGTATAGGAAATGACGATTTTGTGGGTGGAGGCAAGTGGAGAAGGAAGGGGAGGAGAGACTTTTGGGACTGCCATTGCACGGTTGGCTCAGCTACACTGTTATGATTTGTTTCTCTTCTTCTTTTTGCTTTTGCTGCTTTCGACAACTTTTTCTGTTTGTTAAGTGTCTGAGGCTGGATTTGAACTCAGGTCCTCTTGACTTCAAGGCTAGTGCTCTATCCACTGAGCCATCTCCTCCCATTTTTAAGGGGAAAATCTTCAATATTTATTGAAGCGAAGAGGTGAATAAAGATTGCTATAGCAAATATAGGTAAGAAAGATTGCGATAGCAAATATAGGCAGTTGCGACAGGAAGCCAGCTAAGAGAGAGCGACGCGAGCCGAGGCAACCATGGAGGCAACTGTGTCGGCAACTGAGGCAATGGCCGTCCAAAGGTCTCCTATTTCCACTCCTGCTCCACCACCAAATGTCCTATACACATCAGGACTTGCACAAAGAGTGGGTGGGGGCCATTCTCTCTCCAAGCTTATCTATTAATAGAGTATGGTCCAATTACTATTTAGCCTCATGTGCTTGGGACCTCAGTGCATCAACTCAAGCCTCAGCCCATTACAGTAAACAATACTTTGTGTCATTATTCATTTTGTAATAAATAGCTATAGCATTTTGATGCATGTGTTTTATTTTTAGAAAGAGACAGAAGAAAAAGAGGCTGTTCTACACAATTTCTTCATCTTTAAAATTAGTCTAATAATGGCAAATACTTTAGAGGGTTTCGGTAATTGAATGAGATTATGTGAGACTCTTTAGACATTGTATAAATGTTACTGTAGTGTTACTGTTATTATTATTATTGTTATTATTAATAACCTGCAGGCCTACTTCCTCTTTTAGAGAAATGTATTTTTTTCTATATATTTTGCAGGTAAGTATTTTCTAAATCACCATTTATAAGCCCCCATTCTGTTAAATGGAATTTTAATTAAGTAACATAAATAAAATAAAACCAGAATATTTCCTCTACGGGTTTTGATATTCTCACACAAATGCAAATCCCCTCAATGAAAAGAGTCTTCTTCAGTTAAGTGTGGCAAATCAACACAGGAGGAACACTTGAGCATATGCCTATGAGAGAATGAGTATCTAAACATATTGTGGCATTCATGGTTCTGATACTATGAAAATATTTTCTACTGATTTTACCAAAATGGTTTCTTCTAAACTTACTCCCCGCTATATGTTGTTTTTTACTACTTCTATAAGGCCATGTTCTCCATAGCTCCTTGATAGATACTTTTCTGGGCTCTAATTGACCAGTTACTATTTTTAGTCATCTAATCATTGATACAGTAATTGTGGCTCATTCACCAGCATTTTGAATCATCTTCATCAATGCACTGCATATGCTATGCTTGATAAGCTTCCCCACTAAGGAAGACGGGCTACAGAATTTTCAGTCTAATTACCTTGTGTGCCTCAACTATGGTCCTCATTCCATGTCTTCTTCTCAGACAGAGCAAGCTAAAAATTAATTGCTTTCCACTGGAGGAAATTTAAAATCTGTTCCCCTTTCAGGGAAGGCTATAAGCTATCCTCATTTAATATTTTAAAACAGTAGCTAAGAAGTTCTTTGTAGTGTGCTTAACTTAGCTTCTCTAATGATGACTATGAAATGTTCTTTTCCTCAGCAAGGATATAACAGTAAATATAGAGATCTATGCCTAAACTTTATCTTTTCCTAAAACTTTTTATCAAATATTTCTCTTCTGAATTCTTCACTGAATTGAACTTTTTAAATGAACTTCCTGGTTTTCTTTATAGCATTCTCTTTTTAGTTCTTACTTCTCAGTCTTCTTAGTTTAATTAATCTATGGTCAGAAGCCCATTTTAATATTTTATCATAACACTCAAACATCTTAGTCTTCTTACAGCATGATTTCTTAAGACAAAAAAGGTTTGAGAGACATTGTAGGATGCAAATTATTTTAGTGTCATCTCTACATCCTCTTCCTCAGGATGCTAACAACTGTTGGGTTGGCTAGAGGATTCTGAAACACTGATTTTTCTTCCATTTCCTACAACAGCACAGTGTACCCTTGTATCTGTGACTTTTCCTTTCTTTACTTGTATTTACAAATTTGTCTTTCTCTGAGTAGAATGTCAGTTCCTTGAGAGCAGTGCTGTTTTTCATTGTTTTACCTCTTCTCAGAAGTTAGAAAAATACCTTGCACCTATTAGGTGCTTAATAAGTGGCTACAAAATTACATTGTGCCTTAAAATTTAATATTTTTTTTTTCCCTTTGGTAGTTTAGATATCTGAAATTCCCTAAGGTCAATTACAAACATAACTTCTTCAAGTGTTAGATTTCTGTACTTGAATTTATTTTCACTGATATGTATATAGCTGCATGTGGAATTATAGAATGTAAGAGTAAAATTCATTCTACTTTTGTCCAGTTCTTTGAATTTTTAAGAATTTTTTCTCAAATTGACCTGAAATTTGCCTCTCTATAACTTCCATTCACAGCACTTCCTATTGATAAAATGTGTATCTATGGCTACTAAATAGAGCATGTTGGCTCTAATGAGATCAGCATTAGTTAATACTGCCAAATATGCTTCTAGATGGACCTCTTTCTGATTGTATTATAGACTTTAGTATGGTTTCATACTGTTTCTGATTTTGTTAAATTTATGGTTTTTTCAACACTGACAGAAATGTTACTGACTTAGAGAAGCACATTTAGCCAATGATTAAAGAGAGCTGTGGAACTGGGTCCCTAATATAGGTACCCATAGCATGCACTGAATAAAATAAGTTGCATCATTGACCACAGAGTTGAAATTATAGGAATGTCCAGGTCTACCTGAAGATCACTGTTCTGTGAAGCTAATCTTGGCAATCTAAATCTAACACTATAACTAGGCAGCCACTGATAGATTGAGGTTTAGAGGCTAGTAATGTTTGACAGTTTATGTCTTTTATCTATCCATGAAATTTGCCTTGGTTCATTGCTCTGGGATTGCCCACTTGCTCCTTAATAGGGGAATTATTTCAATTCTACCCCACCTCACATTCCTAAGGAACAATTCCATTTTGGGCTCTATATTAAAGAGTCCACCTAAGGATAAGAAAGGAAATAAAAAGTTAGCTGAAGTATAAATATTAGTAAAATATGGAATTTCATTTCCAAACAGACTACATGATAAAGAATCATAGAGTGATTACAATCCATTATCAGCACACCTCTGACTCCATAACTCAGGAATAGCAGTTTCCCTTATAACAATGTGTGGTGTAAGTTGTACAAAAGCCCATTGAAAACATTTGGTGAAGGAAATGAGATTCAGAGATTTTATGTGACTAGTCCAATTCACACAGGTACTGAGTAGCATAGTTGTGACCAAAGGCAGCATGGTACAGAAGAATGAGTGCCCGTTTTGGAAAATGAGACCTGAGTTTGAATACCATCAGTGACATTTACTACATTTACAAGATTTTATGAACCTTGGCAAATTTATTTAACTTCCCTGGACCTCAGTTTATCTATTCTGTAAAACAAAGGTGGACCTCAGTTAATCTATTCTGTAAAACAAAGATATTGGATTAAATGACCATCTAGGCTCTTTTAACTCTAGATCCATGATCTTATAACTCCAATTCTAATACTAAATCTATGATTCTTCCATTCTTCATAGAATCCTTAAGAGATAGGCAAGGTGTCAAGAGATATGCTAATCCAGACCCTTACTATCAGATAAACAAATTTTGAAGTCTATTTTTAGAAAGAAATCAAAGAGATTAAGGGAAACTAGGTGACCTAGTGGCCAAAGTGTCAGACCTAGAGTAAAGAAGGCCTGAGTTCAAATCCAGCCAGTAACTAGCTATATGACCCTGGAAAAGTCACTTAATTCTGTTCACCTCAGTTTCCTCATTTTCAAGAATATGGACAAGGAAACGGCAAGCCACTTTGCCAAGAAAACCCCAAATGGGGTCCTAAAGCATAAGACAGGACTAAAATGAATGAAAACCAGAGATTAAGAGCTCTATCTACAAATAAATAGCTATAAATGTTGAATGTGTATGCATGTATAAATATATACATACATGTATGTATATGTGTATATGTATGTGTATATGTGTATATATATATACACACATATATACGCATGCCTAATCTAATTATAGCAATTCTAGGGTGGGGGAGGAAAAAAAAGAAACGTACATGATAATTTTGTTGTATATTTGAAAGGTATACCAAATTGTACATTGTAGTTCTGCAGCTTTGTGTGTATTATCTTTTTTATCATACTATGTTGTGGAAATGTTTGCTTTATTCCATAAACTAAACATGAAGTAAAATTTTTAAAAGTATTGAATATATATTAAAACAAACAAACAAAAAGACTATCAGGTCTTTTAACTCCTTGAATTGGCTCTCTCCAGAACTGTCCTAATTACATAATTAACTGCTCTGCCCTAACAAGGCATGATTATCAACATATCTAGGACCATTCCAATAGTTAAAGATATAGATATTAATAAAACTTGACTTTTGAATTCATCAGCATGGAAATATCATTTACTAATATCCATTATAAACTGCCCTACATTTTGTAGATTTAGAGAGTTTCCTGTGGTATTTTGAGGGTGAGTGACTTGTTTATGGTTACATAACCAATTGAATCAGAGATAAGATTTGAATCCAGGTTTTCCTGACTCCAAAACTTACCATGTATCCAGAATGACATATATTATCTTTTAATTATATAATTGTATTATTATCTAATTATTTTTTATGTATTAATCTTTTCAATTCAATTATAAATTTTAATTAGGAAAGGGATCCGTTCACATACTTTTACATATCCTTTATATAACATAACATAAGTTGGGCAGAGTGGGTAATTAAAAACATTGCTTATGTTGATGTCAATCAACATCTCAAGCAATTAGACTTTTTTATTCTGCATGTGTTTCAATAAGATTCTTCTTCTTCCTCCTCTTCCTCCTCCTCCTCCTCCTCCTCCTCCTCCTCCTCTTCTTCTTCTTCTTCTTCTTTTTCTTCTCCTGAGGCAATTGGGGTTAAATGACTTGTCCAGGGTCACACAACTAGGAAGTATTGAGTGTCTGGGACCAGATTTGAACTCAGGTCCTCGACTTCAGGGCCATTTTCTTTTTTAAAGAGCAAATAATTTTAGTTATTTTTAATTCTCAGATTTATTTTTCTCACTCCAGATCTTTCTCCTTGTATCTATAATAGCCTACTTAATTCCAACCTTACAGAGGGATAGTATGATTGATTTCATCAAATACTTCACTGAAATACTGACAAATGATTCCCCTGATCTAGTAGTCCAGTAACCCTGTAGAAAAGGAAACTGGGGTTAGTTTGATATGACCTCTTCTTGTTAAGACCATGCTGGCTCTTAATCATCACTGCTTCCCTTTCTTAATGCTCACCAACCATTCCTTTAATAAACACCACAAAATAAGATGACTTGAATATTACCAAAAAAAAAAAAAAAAGGTCTCTTTTGTGTGCTTTCTACTGTAACAAGACAGGGAAAAAAAGAAATTTTATATTAATGATGAAGAGAATTAAAAAGACATATTGTACATATACATTTCCCTTTGAAGTGAATTCCTATTTTTCTACTAGTCAGTACTAGGTACATATAGCACCTGATTTTTTTTTTCTTTTTTCAGAAAGGAGATCATTGTTTCAATAATTATTCTTAATATCCCTCTAATATAGACTTCATATCATAAAAATAGCTTCTGTAAGTTAAATGCTTATTTTTGAAATTCCTAAACCTAAATTTTTGTTCTTTTAACCTATTTATTATGACCAAAAGCTTTCAAAAACATAATAAATTCATGGACACTGGAGAAAGACACTTAAAATTCCTAATCTGAAATTCATTGTACATGAATTTCTCTCCTCAGGCAATAAGCATTAAACTTTCAAATAACTTCTAAGCATTCTATCTTGTTGCACTAGAGAGCACACAAAAGAAACCAGTTTTTTATAATGATTCAAGTCACTTTATTCAGTAGTACTTATTAAAGGAATGGTTGGTGAGCATTAAGAAAGGGAAGCAGTGATGATTAAGAGCCAGCATGGTCTTAACAAGAAGAGGTCATATCAAACTAACCTTAGGTTTTTCTTTGCAGGGTTATTAGACTAGTAGATTAAGGGAATCATTTACCTATATTCCATACAGTATTTGATGAAATCCATCATGCTATCCCTATGTACAAAAGATACCTGCTTGGGTCAGATGATTATACAATTAATAACTTCAGAAAACCATTAAAGACTTGACTCAAAGAATAGTCAATAGAGTTACTCTTTTCTAAGAGGCCTCTATCAGAACACCATAAGAACTATTGTGTAGCACAGCTTAGCTTATCTTAGTGCCCAGGTATTTTGATTTTGGTTTCTTTCTATAGCTGTGTTTGTATGCTTACTCATAATCAATTTTTTTCCCACTATACAAATATGAAATTGTCAAGGAAAATTTAGTCAATGTGAGCACCTGTAGAACTACAGGGATAGAGATGAAAGAATTAAAGGCAATAATGTTACTAGGAGAATTCTTTAGCTTACATCAGTTATTTCACTTTACAAGAATGAGCACTTGCTTTTTATAACAGAGAATCCCGATATATGTTAATAATATGTAATACATATCAGTGTAAAGAATACCATCAGAAAATGTTTAACCACAATGATGGACCAGCCTCATAGAAGGAGCAGGAAAACATAGATCAATATGCAAATTATGACTGGGGCTCCTTCTATTGTCCATATATTATAAAGAAAACTCAAGGAACAACCTTCCCCCACCTTCTCACATATTTGTGGGAATTTATGAGAGGAAATAGGATTATCAGCCATGATGTTTTACAAAATATATCATCAGAAGAAATATCTGCATTTATGAGATTGAAATTCCATTGGGTATTGGGATATTTTCCAGAATACAAAAAAGAGGAACACACACAAAAAGTTCAAGGAAAGCACTAATTGAGACATTAGCAATCTGAATCCAACCTTCATTTCTATCACTGATTTACAATGTATCATTGGAAAATAATTTCAATATCCACTTTCACTTGTGAAGCAGGTATGATAAGCAATTGTCCATTTCACACAAATGCTGGGAAAACCCCCTAGGGAGAATATTTTTAGTGTAGAAAGAATAACTTCCATAACCATCAGTACTATTGAAAATCTTAGAAACTGAAATGTCAAAACAAATTAGATGACTTAGGTAGTAGCACTTGATAAATAAATAACCAGAACAGAAGGAGAGACAGGAGTAATTTCCAATACCAGCAAACTGTCAATTAAATTATCTTTTCCCACAAATTTTTATTCTATTAAAACTATAACCCATCATTAGAATTGAGCAATTTGCTTTCAGAAACTGACTTTGATTTTGATAGCTGTCTTTCTCTATGTGTTACCAAGTGGGATTGGTTGAACTTAATTTGGGAGAGAAAAAAATTCTCCTATAAAGTATATGATTTCTTGATTTGCACAAAGGAGTAGGAAATGCCAGGAGAAATGATAAAATATTATATCTGCTTCATATGTAAGTATGTTTTAAGAAATTCATAATTACATCAGCCATGATCAAGGAGGAAAATGCAAAGAGACACACAGTAAGGCCTCATTTGGTTGACATTTCCAAGAGATAAATGATTTTCTGGATAAAAAGAGGTTTTCACATAACCAAAGTTTTAAGCTCTAAGCACTGTCACTTCAAGGCTTATTGAGGTATAGGCAGAAGTAAGTTAACCACCCCCTCTTTAAAAAAAAAAAAGTGCTGCACTGTTGTTCTATCTTTGATCTTTCACTCACTGATTCCCTCCTCCTCTACAATCAAAGTGTCAACTGCTCATCACCTCTTTTGTTATTTCTAATCTTTGTCACTTTTGTCACTCATTCTAATCCTACTTTCTAATTTTCACAGCTACTGCTACCAATTTAGATATCTATTCTTGTCTTCTGACCCTTGTGTAGGGGCAAGGATTCCTCATCTATTTAGGGTTAGAAATTAAGGCCCTCTTTATCCACCCTATGGAAGATAGATTATAAAATATTGGAGTGAACCCTAGGAGAGAGAAGTGACTGAAAATTGGAAGCCAATGTTCAGTACTCCACCAGCCTCTAACTACAAATGGGCAAGAGCAGGGCTTCTTTATTCGTCTACATGTCTTCTTCTACTCTGTTTTCTGCCTATTGCTCAAGGATTGATAATAAAAACAACAATACTACCAGGGCTGGTGAAAGATTTGACAAAAGCTACCTGGCTCAATTCAGAATCCTTATGATTATGAATCGGTTGGCTTAAACTAAAGTTTCCTTCTCTAGTCACACCACTCACTGTTCTTTCCACTCATGTTCAACCTTATCTCATCTATCTACCATGAATTTCTATTGAACTCTTTGTCTCCTCTATTCTATTTTTAACAAATATACTTTGTTCTAATTAGCTTCCCTCTCTTTAGAAATTGCTTTATACATGTTTTGTATTTAATTTTCTACATATTTTTAATGTATTTTATATGTAGTTTATAAATATAGCTATCCCTTAAAATATAGCTTCTTGAGGGTAAGAGCAATTTTTTTCCCCTCTATTTAGCAAAGTCCCTAATACTCTGTAGGTGCTGAATTAATGCTTGTTAAATTGAACTGATTCCTTTTATCTCCTTTTCTCCCTTATCTTCCTTCTGTGCACAGTTGCTTTCAAATACAAAGGCGACATGTCCTCTTTGAGATACTTCAGATAAAATGAGAACATACCTCTCTTTCTATCTCATCAGACAATCATAGTGCCATAGTGAGTATAAGTTAAAGTTGTAGGCTCTTGGGTGTTTTTATTACTGTTAACTTTTCAATTTCTTTTCTACCAGAGGTATCTCTGTTTATCATCATTATTATGATTTCTACTTTTGAGATCATTCTGATGTCTGAGATTACTAGAGATTTGTTTTCCAGTTAGCTAAGATTTTGCCAAAACCTTGAAAAATGTATTGAGGTTGAAAGGAGGGAGGAATAAATACAAACAAAGGAACAGATGTCCATCTATATTAACCTCTACAATTAAGTCCTTCTTTTATATGGTCACAATGAATGGGTCCCTATAAACATCTATGTATCACCTTTAGAGATGCAAAGCTCTTTCATAGCAATCAATTAGGCAGAATTTCTGAATACCTGTTATTTATAAATGTAAGGATATCTTTGACAATATTAACTGCCCCTAAAATTTTTTTAAAGGAGAAATAATGTTGAAATTAGTGATATAGTCACCTAAAAATGTTCTTGTTCCAAAGACAATGCAGTCACATCAATAATTGCACCTCTGTGTTTTATTCCCTCTCATCTAGGCCCCCTTGCTCCTTACCTAATTGTCTAGTGCCTAAGAGTGATTGACAGGGGAGAGAAACCCACCAAAGCAACTCTTTATAAATGAAATTGATGGCTATGTCAATACAGTAATTTTACTAAGTGCTTTAGTTAAGCACTAATAACTTAAGCTGATACTCCCTCAGGCTACTTCCTGCAAGGACCACAACTTAATCAGAGTGCTGAAAGGCTGGGTCACCAAATCAAACATTTTCAGCATAGAGAAGGGTCCACCCACCAGCACACTACTTTGACCTGGAAAATGTTTTTGTACCTATCAATACCTTTATAAAAAAATTTGTATAAGAAATTTGACATAACTTCAACTTTAAAGATACCTTTTGGGTTGATACCCAGGTCAATACTATAGAGGAAACTTTTATGATAAACCTGCAGAAAGCAATTTGGTTTCCTGGAAAAAAACATAGCTTGAAATGTCTAGTTTACTCATTGCTCCTTTATTATTGAGAGGTAGTGAGGGTGAGCTGCAAAACACATTGAATTAGAGATTAAAAGACTCAGATTTTCTATTTACTGGACCTGTGAAATTGAGATAACTACTTAGTTACCTCAGTGGGACAAACTATTTGTCAATGGATAAAATTCTGTACTTTTAGTTAAGAAAATTAGATTCAGAGATTAATTTACACAAAAGTTGGTTGATCCTAAGCTCAGCACATCTCTGTGCCACAGGTTGCTGAATTATAAAATTAGGGTCTTTATTTACAGTTTTTCCAGCTCTAAATATATCATATGATTTAACTTCTTTTGTTCTTCATTTCCTCATAGGTAAAATGGAAATAATGATTACATTATTATGTAGTTGCAATAAGGGAGGTGCTGAACAAACTGCACTCCAGTACTCCAAAGATTTTTAATGTTATTAATGTGAAAGATATTCTAGAACTTTGCAGATCACAATATATTATCACCCAAAAAGCAAAGTAAAGACCTGTGATAAGTATTATCAGAGTACAACCCATGATAAATGAGGAACCAGGGAAAGGAAGTAACATAAAGATATCATCAAAGAAATGTATTATTAGAAAAAAAAAAGACAAATTATGCAGAGTATAAAAAACAACCAATAGATAATCAGAGTATTTTAATTGTATCCATATAGATGAATAGAAGTTGATTCAGCCAATAAATCAATCACTCCACCCCACTTAGCCTTTATAAATTATATCATTATAGAACACATCTCAATCTCATTAGTCAATCAGAAGTGTAAGCCAGGTGTGAACAAGACCCAGACACTTATTAAATCAATCAATTAAGGATTTTATGCTAGGTATGAAACTTCGCTGATCAATTTAAAAGTTCTTGAAAGTAACTAGATATGGTAGAGTGAAGTTGCCTAGAAAGACTATTTGGATTCGTCAAAGATATTTGGTAGTATTCTTTGCATTTTACATAAAATAGAAAGTCAATTTAGAAATCAGTAATAAGTGAGAGCCATTGCAGTTAAATCCTTAAGGATAACAGAAGGCACTCTAATTTAAAGAAATCAAGCCATTCTCCAATTGATAAATGGTCAAAGGATATGAACAGACAATTTTCAGATGATGAAATTGAAAACATTTCTACTCATATGAAAGGGTGTTCCAAATCACTATTGATCAGAGAAATTCAAATTAAGCTAACTCTGAGATGCCACTATATACCTGTCAGATTGGCAAAGATGACAGTAAAAGGTAATGATGAATGTTGGAGGAGATGCGGGAAAACTGGGACACAAATGCATTGTTGGTGGAGTTGTCAATGGATCCAACCATTCTGGAGAATGATTTGGAACTATGCCCAAAAAGTCATCAAACTGTGCATACCTTTTGATCCAGCTGTGTTACTACTGGGTTTATATCCCAAAGAGATATTAAAGAAGGGAAAGGCACCTGTATGTGCCAAAATGTTTGTGGCGGCCCTATTTGTAGTGGCTAGAAACTGGAAATTGAATGGATGCCCATCAATTGGAGAATGGATGGGTAAATTGTAGGATATGAATGTTATGGAATATTATTGTTCTATAAGAAATGACTAGCAGGATGAATACAGAGAGGCTTGGAGAGACTTACATGAATTGATGCTAAGTGAAATGAGCAGAACCAGGAGATCATTATATACTTCAACAACAATACTGTATGAGGACGTATCCTGATGGAAGTGGATTTCTTTGACAATGAGAAGATCCAATTCTGTTCCAATTGATCAATGATGAACAGAACCAGCTATACCCAGAGAAAGAATACTGGGAAATGAATGTGGACTGCTTGCATTTTTGTTTTTCTTCCCAGGTTATTTTTACCTTTCTGAATCCGATTTTTCTTGTACAACAAGAGAACTGTATAAATATGTACACATATATTGTATTTAAGATATACTTTAACATATTTAGCATGTATGAGACTGCCTGCCATCTAGGGGAGGGGGTGAAGGGAAGGAAGGGAAAAGTTGGGACAGAAGTGATTGCAAGGGACAATGTTGAAAAATTACCCATGCTTATGTTCTGTCAATAAAAAGTTATTTAAAAATCTTTAAAAAGAAATTTATTTTAAAACAAAATAGTATACATATAATTTTAGCAAATTTGCATACTTGTGTATCCATCTTATAAAGAATTGAATCTTGATGGAATATTTGAATAATATTAATAATATGGAATAATAAAGAATAACAGAAGGCAGAGAATAGAGAGTAGGGCAGAGACAAAAAAACTCAAGTCTCCCCTCTTCCTCTTCTCAAAAGAAGACTATTGAACTTTAAATATTTTAAAGAATTTGTGGGTTTCCCATAGATATCTAAGACCTAGCATTTTCCTTGGAACAACTGGTTCATTGTCTGCATCAGAAGCCAGGTCTAGGAAATAAATTTGATGCATGAAAGAAATGTAGCTTGCTTAATACTCGACTGAGCAAAAGTTACACAATATTAATAAGGATGTGAGGCAAAGAATGGTTAGGACTTTGTGATTTCTAACTCTGAATATACTGTATTCAGGATTTTGTATATACTGATAGGAGATTGTCACAGACTTTTTTGGGGGGATGGGAAAGGAGATGTTTTGTATCAGATGTTCTTATTATAGCACTTTAGTAAATATCCATTTCTAAAAGCCAATTAAATTTTTCTAATTAACTGAAATCAATTCATAGTTATGAATGAGGAAAGAATACTTAAGAGCCATAGCTTTAGAAAGACACCATCTTATTCCCAACCCTTAATACTTCTAGTCTCCTGAAAGGAAGAGTAGTAGCTGAACTCTAGGCATCTACTAATATCAATGGGAATTTTGGATAACAGTTTCAAAGCATTGATAACAAATGAAAATTGAAAACAAGACAATTGCAGTCAATTGGATTGATACTTTTCAGTGAATTTGTGGGAGGTCATGGTTTAGTCTTTCTTACATGTAACTTTAATTTCTCACAGAAAAATAATTTCCCATACTATTAATATAAATAACTTATTCAGCAAGTCCTTAACTGATGAACATTCATTCAGTTTCCAGTTCCTTGCTCCTACAAAAAAGGGCTACTACATTTTTTACATGTGTGGGTCCTTTTCCCTGTTTTATGATCTCTTTGAGATATAGACCCAGTAGAGACACTACTAAATCAAAGGGTATACATAGTTTTATACCCCTTTGAGTATAGTTCCAAATTGCTCTCCAAAATGGTTGAATCAGTTCACAACTCCACTAAAAATGTATTAGTGTCCAGGTTTCCGAAATTCCCTCCAACATTTATCATAATCTTGTCCTGTCATCTTAGCCAATCTGAGAAGTATGTAATGGTACCTTAGAGTTGTCTTAATTTGCATTTTTTGATCAATATTGATTTAGAGCATTTTTATATGACTAGAAATGATTTTACTTTCTACATCTGAAAATTGTTTATATCTTTTGACCATTTATCAACTGGAGAATGACTTGTATTCTTATAAATTTGTGTCAATTCTTTTTTTATTTTTCTAGTAAATGTATTTATTTTTAATACACATTATGATTCATGTTGGCAGAGAAAAAATCATAGCAAGAAGGAAAAACCATAGGTGAGTTAAAACAATAGAAAATAGAAGTGAACATAGCATGTGCTGATTTACATTCAGTATCTTTAGTTCTTTTTCTGGATGCAGATGTGTTTTTTGTCCAAAGTCTATTGAGATTGCTTTGAATCACTGACCACTAAGAAGAACCAATTCTTTCATAATTGATTGTAGCACTTTCTTGCTGTTATTGTACACAATGTATTCCTGGTTCTGCTTATTTCACTCAGGATCAGTTCATGTAAATATTTTCAGGCTTTTATAAAATAAACTTGTTCATCATTTTTTATAGAACAATAATATTCCATTACCTTCATATATCACAACTTGTTCAGCAGTTCCCCAATTGATGGGCATCTATTCATCGTCCAATTCTTTGCCACTACAAAAAGAGCTGCTACAAACATTTTTGCACATATGGGTTCTTCTCCCTCCTTTAAGATTTTCTTAAGATACAACCAGTAATGGCACTGCTGGGCTAAAGGTCAATTCTCTATTTTAGAAATGAGGCCTTTATCAGAATCCTTGAATATAAAATTTTTTCCCCTGGTTTTCTGCTTCCTTTCTAATCATGGTTGCATTGGTTTTGTTTGTACAAAACTTTTTAATTCAATATAATCAAAATTATCTCTTTTGTATTTCATAATGTACTCTAGTTCTTCTTTGGCCACCAATTTCTTCTTCTCCACAGATCTGAAAAATAGATTATCTTTGTTCTTCTAATTTGCTTATGATATTACTCTTTATGTCTAAATGATAAACCCATTTCAACCTTATCTTGGTATATAGTGTTAGTTGTGGTTCAATGCCTAGTTTTTGCCATACTAGTTTCCAATTTTTCCACAAGTTTTTGTCAAATAGTGAGTTCTTATCCCAGAAGCTGGGGCCTTTGGGATGATTAAATATTAGATCACTATAGTCATTGACTATTGTGCCTTGTGAAGCTAAATTATTCCACTGATACACAAGTCTATTTCTTAGCCAGTACCAAATGGTTTTAATGACTGCTGTTTTATAAAATAGTTTTAGGTCTGGCATAGCTAGGTCACTTTCATTTTTTTATTATTATTAATTTTCTTGAAGTCCTTGATTTTTTTATTCTTTCTAATGAACTGTGCTACAATTTTTTCTAACTCTGTAAAGTAGTTTCTTGGGAATTTGATTGTTATGGCACTGATAAGTAGATTAATTTAGGTACAATTGTCATTTTTATTATATTAGACTACCCATGAGTACTTGATATTCTTCTAGGCATTTAGATCTGAGTTTATTTGCTGGAAATTATTTGTCTGAAAAGTGTTTTGTAATTATGTTCATGTAGTTCATAACTTTGTCTTGGCAGGTAGACTCCCAAATATTTAATATTATCTACAATTATGTTAAATGGAATTTCTCTTTGTATCTTTTCCTGCTGGACTTTGTTGAAAACATATAGAAATGCTTATGATTTATGTGGATTTATTTTGTATCCTGAAACTTTGCTAAAGTTGTTAATTATTTCTAGTAGTTTTTAGTTGATTTTCTAGGATTCTCTAAGTATACCATCCTATCATCTGCAAAGAGTGATAATGTTGTTTCCTCATTACTTACTCTAATTCTTTTAATCTCTTTTTCTTCTCTTATTGTTAAAGCTAACATTTCTAATATAATATTGAATAGCAATGGTGATAGTAGGTAACCTTGTTTAATTCTTTGTCTTATTAGAAATGCCCTAGTTTGTCCCTATTACATATAATGCTTGCTCATGGTTTTAAATAGATACTACTGATCATTTTAAGGAAAACCCCATTTATTCCTAGGCTATCCAGTTTGGGGTTTTGTTAAATGTTTTTCTGCATCAATTGAGATAATCATATGCTTTTTGTTAGTTTGGTTATTGACATAATCAATTATGCTAACAGTTTTCATAATATTAAACCAGCCCTGCATTCCTGGTCTAAACCCTATTTGATCATGGTGTATTATCCTGTTGATAACTTGCTTTAATCCCTTTGCTAATATCTTATTTAAGATTTTTGCATCCATATTCATGAGGAAAATTAGTCTATAAATTTTGTTCTTTGGTTTTACCCTACCTGCTTTAGGTATCAGCATCATGTCTGTGTCATAAAAGGAATTTGGTAATATTTCTTCTTTCCCTGTTTTTCCAAATTGTTTGTGTAGTATTGGAATTAATTGTTCTTTAAATGTTTGGTAGGATTCTTTTGTAAATCCATCTGGCCCTGGAGATTTTTTTCTTAGGGAATGCATTAATAGCTAGTTTAATTTTTTTTTTCTCTCCCTTTTTATGCTTTTCTTGAGTTCTCTATTTGGAGATCAGTTTTTTGTTCACCTCTGGTCTTTTCATCAAACATAAATAAAAATCCCCATCTGCATTGAATGTCCATTTTTTTCCCCTGAAAAATAAAGCTTAATTTTGCTGGATAGTTGATTCTTGGCTGCAGTCCAAGTTCCTTTGCCTTCCAGAATATCTTATTCGAGGCCCTTAAACCCTTTAAAATGGAGGCTGTTTGATATTTGAATTGTTTCTTTCTGGCTGCTTTCAATATTCTCTTCTTGATCTGATAATTCTAGAATTTAATTACAATATTGCTTGAAATTTTCATTTTGGGGTCTCTTTCAGGAGGTGATCAGTAGATTCTTTCAATGGCTCTTTTAACCCTCTAGTTCTAGGACATCAGGGCAGTTTTCCTTGATGATTACTTACAAGATGTTTTCTAAACTTTTTTTTTTCATCATGATTTTCAAGTAGTCTAATAATTCTTAGATTGTCTCCACCAGTCAGTTGTTTTTCCAGTTAAATGGTTTACATGTTCTTCTATTTTTTTTTTCATTTTTTTTGGTTTTGTTTGACTGATTCTTAATGTCTCATCGAGTCATTCACTTCCATTTGTTCAATTTTAACTTTTAGTGAATTATTTTCTTCAGTTACTTTTTTTTTTTAATCTCCTTTTGCATTTGGCCAATTGACCTTTTAAATGAATTGTTTTGTTCATTGGATTTTTTTCCATTTTACAAATTCTGTTTTTTAAAGAGTTGTTTTCTTTTTCCATTTCACCAAAAAATATTTTTTAAGGAGTGATTTTCTTTTTTTCTTTTAATTTTTTTTTTATTATAGCTTTTTATTGATAGAACATATGCATGGGTAATTGTTCAACATTGTTCCTTACAACTTGCAAATTTCTTTCCCTCCACCCGCACCACTGGAAGGCAGGCAGTCTTACACATGTTAAACATGTTAAAGTAAATATATGTGTACAGATCTGTATTTTTCTATTGTTGCACAAGAAAAATTGGATTCAGAAAGGTAAAAATAACCTGGCAAGAAAAACAAAAATGAAGTAGTCCACATTAAATTCTCAGTGTTCTTTCTCTGGGTGTAGCTGATTCTGTCCATCATTGATCAATTGTAACTGAATTGGATTTTCTCATTGTCAAAGATATCCACTTCCATCAGACTACATCTTCATATAATATTGTTGTTGAAGTGTATAATGATCTCCTGGTTCTGCTCATTTCACTTAGCATCAGTTCATGTAAGTCTCTTCAATCCCTTCTGTATTCATCCTTCTGGTCATTTCTTATAAAACAATAATATTCCATAACATTTATGTTCCACGATTTACCCAACCATTCTCCAATTGATGGGCATCTATTCAATTTCCTCTTTGGTGGGCATGGCCAAGTCCTACTTGTTCAGAGGTTCATTATTTGCCTTGTGAGGTCTCACAGCTAATCTGTTGAACCACTGACTTCTGAAACAGGACAGAGTAGCCAATTGTAATGTTCTTCTCTAAAATATAATGTTCTCTGGGAGCAGGTTTCTTGGGGGGCTTCTGGAAACAGCCTTAGTTTCAGTTCAAAGTAATAATCACTTCAAATGCAGCCAGCTGTTAAAGTCTAAATCCTTTATTGTCTCTTCCAAAATCTTATCTCCTTCACTTGGGGCTTAGCTAATTTTCTGGAGGCCTTCCGGGTCTTGGTTTCAGTGTTCTCCACATGACAGCCTGCCACCACTTCTCTGTCTTCCTTCATTCTGCCTGGCTTATGAATCTCCTCAACTGAATCTTGGCTCTGAATCTCCCAAAGTGCATCCTGGTTGAGGCTCCTAACTTATAAATGATCTCTTAAAGATGTGAACTCTAATAAATAACTAAGTACATCTAGAGAACTGTTAAGCACCCTGGTAAACAACTATTGTCTTTATCAATTCCAATGACTTAGCACCTTATAAAATTCTAACAGCCAATGCTGCTGTATTTTGGCTAAGAGCTTTCTACTGGATTTGCCCTGTGTATGGAGGTATCTCTGACCTGAATCTTCCCTGTGTTGGGAGTGCTGCACACACACACATCTCAGTTTGATTGAACCAGACTTTTCTTCCAAAGAAATATCTTCCAAAATATTTTTTTTGCTGGAAATTTGTTATACTCCAAATATTTTTGGGTTCTGTCACTCCAAAATTCATTCAGAGGCTTGATCTGGTATCAATCTGAGGGACACCTGGAAGAGCTCAAAGACCTGTCTACTCCCCACTATCTTGGCTCTGCCCCCTCTCAGCTTTCACTTTTGAAAAGGACAAATGATAGAATGTGTTGTCTTTATTCATCTATGAATTGCATTTCAGTGAGGCAGAACCACCCAAAGTTATTAGCCTATATCTCTCAAAGTCATCAAAGTCCAATGATAAGACAAAAGTCTTTTTTGGAGTTGGCCAGGGATGCAATGGATGACCTTAGCATCTTAGCAATTGATCAAACTCTTAAGTGGTCCAGGGGGCCTGTTTCAGTAATGACCTTTGGAACAAATTGTTCTCATCTGCCTATTCCATGAAAGAAATTTGAGACAGATATACCCTAACCCACCAGAGACCTGTCAGTTATCCTCAACCTGGTTTCCCATTTGTTAAGATGATTGTACTACTAGAGTGTGGCTGGCTACACATGTTACAGATTCTTAGAGCTATAGATGAAAGTTGGGTGGCAGTTACAGGTAGATAAGCATCTTAGCTTAGCAAGCTCTCACAGAAGAGGTGCTATTGCTCCCTGAACACCCTATACATATTGAGTAACTATAATAACAACAAGGGAAGCATGAGATAATAGAATACTGGCCCTGCAAAATGGAAGATGAGAGCAAATCCTACCTCTAAGACATATTAGCTGTTTCCTTGGCCAGATGTTTAATCTCAAAGGGCCCTATGCAACTCTCAATCAGTGCTATTAATGATCTTTAAGTTAAAGATGTGTTGCCAATTTGCAATTTTGAAGAGATTTTCCAAACCTGAAGTTCTATATAATAATAAAATCAAAGACCTTGTCTAATATTAATAATAATTAAAATAGCAGCAATTACAATATAAAAATATTAAGGTAATTTTTGAGGCAGCTGGTTGATTCAGTAGATAGAGTACTGGGCCTAAAATCAGAAAGAACTGAATTTAAGTATGGCCGCAATCACTCACTATCTGTGTGATCCTGAGCAAGTCCTGAGCAAGTCATCCAATCTCTATTTGACTTAATCTATTGGAGGAAGACATGACAAACCACTCTAGTGTCTTGGCTAAGATACAGTCACAGTCATACAATTATCTGCTGATAATCACAAGGAAAGAATACTTGTGAGCTATAGCTTTACAAGGTGATGAAGAGTCAGAAATAACTGAACAATAAAGATTCTTTAGCAGTTTGATTAAATATACCACACAATTTAAACTTCCTGCTATTTTAAATGTCTCCCCCATAATTTTAACCCCAAAAAGAACATTTAGATTCTTTACAATGCATACATAAACTGGTCCTTTTTCTTTCCAACAGCACAAGCATTTTTGCTATAAGTTTTCATAGTAATTATTAGTGTCTCTTAATTAAAATAAAATTAAGCTTTACTTGAGAATCCAACGATTGTTTGTTGCACCATTTTCAGTTTTATGAAGTCTTACATTTGTAATGTACCTTGAAAGCAAATTATCCTAAATATTTCCTTTTTTATAAGAGACAACATTGGCTTTTACACGTTTATATTACAGTGGTCAGCACTTTAGGAGTGCCTATGCCAATACCAAATTATGGATTCCAGGGCTTATCTTGATCCTTATAGTCAAACTCCTTGGAAGTTTATAACAAAAGAGATCATATAACAGTTCCTTAGCAAGAGATTATTTCTGTAATTCAGTCCCCACTGCCCAAGGCCCACTCTGGTAAATTTGTTGCTTTTGCTCAAGCAATGATGTGAAATGAATTGTGTTAAGAACAAAAAGAAGAAAAAAAGGGGGAAAAAAGAAAGGAAGAGGAAAAAAAAAAGTCTGGTGCATCTTTGATATACTGACAGGCAAACAGAAATTTCCATGAAAAATACAGTGCCTGGGGCTACAGACAGAAAGCAGGCTCTAACATTTCTATGGTCAATTGCAAACAAACAGATGAAAAAAAAAAAAAAAAAGAAATGAAATGGCAGCTCTGTGGTCTTGCATACCAAGGAAGCTAGATCCACCTTCTGTCCGCTCTTTTAACTTGTGCATATCAAGTCTGTATCCATGTCCTTTCTTCGTATATTACTAATCCTAAGGCATAAAATTCAGAAATAAAGCTTGGATCCTGACTACCCAAAATTAAATATAATTTCTAAACACAATGTCCAGGCCTTGGGTTTCAATTTCTAAAACTGTTTTGTATGTATGTATGTATGTATGTGTGTGTGTGTGTGTGTGTGTGTGTGTTTGTGTCTATATATACCTGTCAGGAGATAGTCTCTGACTTAAAAAATTACAAAAAAAGTTTCCACACAAATAAAGTCAGACTTAAATAATTGGAAAAATATTAAGTGCTCTTGGATAGGCCAAGCGAATATAATAAAGATGACAAGACTCCCTAAACTAATCTATTTATTTAGTGCTATACCAATCAGACTTCCAAGAAAATATTTTAATGATTTAGAAAAAATAACAACAAAATTCATATGGAACAATAAAAAGTCGAGAATCTCAAGGGAATTAATGAAAAAAAATCAAATGAAGGTGGTCTAGCTGTACCTGATCTAAAATTATATTATAAAGCAGCAGTCACCAAAA
Source organism: Antechinus flavipes (assembly GCF_016432865.1). Taxonomy (NCBI): domain Eukaryota; kingdom Metazoa; phylum Chordata; class Mammalia; order Dasyuromorphia; family Dasyuridae; genus Antechinus; species Antechinus flavipes. Next base: position 293,917,493 of record NC_067401.1, on the reverse strand, counting down.
CCATTTGGTATTGGCTAAGAAATAGATTAGTTGATCAGTGGAAAAGGTTAGGTTCACAAGACAGAATAGTCAACTATAGCAATCTAGTGTTTGACAAACCCAAAGCCCCTAACTTCTGGGAAAAGAATTCATTATTTGATAAAAACTGCTGGGATAATTGGAAATTAGTATGGCAGAAATTAGGCAAGGACCCACACTTAACACCATATACCAAGATAAGATCAAAATGGGTCCATGACCTAGGCATAAAGAACGAGATTATAAATAAATTAGAGGAACATAGGATAGTTTATCTCTCAGACTTGTGGAGGAGAAAGAAATTTGTGACCAAAGATGAACTAGAGACCATTACCGATCACAAAATAGAAAATTTTGATTATATCAAATTAAAAAGCCTTTGTACAAGCAGAACGAATGCAAACAAGATTAGTAGGGAAGCGACAAACTGGGAAAACATCTTTACAATTAAAGGTTCTGATAAAGGCCTCATTTCCAAAATATATAGAGAACTGACTCAAATTTATAAAAAATCAAGCCATTCTCCAATTGATAAATGGTTAAAGGATATGAACAGACAATTTTCAGATGAAGAAATTGAAACTATTACCACTCACATGAAAGTGTTCCAAATCACTACTGATCAGAGAAATGCAAATTAAGACAACTTTGAGATATCACTACACACCTGTCAGATTGGCTAAGATAACAGGAAAAAATAATGATGAATGTTGGAGGGAATGCGGGAAAACAGGGACACTGATGCATTGTTGGTGGAGTTGTGAACGAATCCAGCCATTCTGGAGAGCAATCTGGAATTATGCCCAAAAAGTTATCAAACTGTGCATACCCTTTGATCCAGCAGTGTTTCTATTGGGCTTATACCCCAAAGAGATACTAAAAAAGGGAAAGGGACCTGTATGTGCCAAAATGTTTGTAGCAGCCCTGTTTGTAGTGGCTAGAAACTGGAAAATGAATGGACGCCCATCAATTGGAGAATGGCTGGGTAAATTGTGGTATATGAATGTTATGGAATATTATTGCTCTGTAAGGAATGACCAGCAGGATGAATACAGAGAGGCTTGGAGAGACCTACATGGACTGATGTTAGTATCTGATACATCCTGATTATGTTTTCTGGGAAAGTCACTGAATTTCAAAATGTTCTAGGCCAGAAGTAAAGTAGAATAAAATGTATTTGCAAAATATTTAATAAATAAAAATAGAATATAGATAAATATGTGATTTTTCTAAGTCGATATATTCTGCATAAAGAGGATTCTTAAATATTTATGGGCCCATTTCTATTTGAGTTTGATTTCCTTACTGTAATGAATTAAGACTGTAAGTTACAAAAACTGGACTGATCTACATTGATAGGGAGTCTCATCATCTGGTAATTCCTTATGTTAGTGAAACTATAGATCCAGTCTATCCCAATACTTCCTATCTCTCTATAATCAATTCTCTTTACCTTTGGAACTCTCCCACCTTTCTGTCTGTACCCCTCTCACCTACATATGCCCCTTATCTCCAAACCTTATTATTTTCATTCTTTCTTAATCTAACCATTGATAAATTTCTATTTTAGAGTTAGGGTAAGAAAACTTCCATAGCATCCCTTGCTTGATGCTCTAAATTCTTAACTTCTCCATTCCACTGATCACTCGTTCCTTTTTCTCAGTGTAACTGATCACAATTGATATTGTGAGGTTGTGGTAGGAGTAATTTCTTAACCCATCTACTCCATGTAGGTTTGGTTAGCTTTTTTTTTTTTTTCCTTAAAAGATTCAATTGACCTATATGACTGAGATTCAGCTAATCAACAGATTCTTTCTCATTGTCTCAGGGAGGTGGTGGAAAATCCTAGTGAAACAATTTCTTAACACTAGTTTGATGGTTCCCAATGTATAATGAAGACAAGAGAGCTTCACCCAGATGAATCAACTGGAAGCATCCTCGGTGTCCATGCTTGTTAAATAACCTTCTTCTCCTACAACTTAAGTAAATGTCTTTTTGTTGACTGTTGAATGACGTACAAATCCGTTTCTTATTTTCGGTCAATATTGAATCTAAATCATAGGTGTCTTCTCTGGGTCAGAAAAAATAATTTGATTAAACTAATTCACACTGAAGAATGCATGACTAAAAATCTTTTATATCAATCAAAAAATCAGCAAGCCTTTATTAAGTACCTGCAATGTCCTAAGCATTAGAAAAACAAAAGCAAAATTAAATAATCTCTGCTCTTAAGGACTTTACACACTATTGGGAGGAATAGCATGTATGCAAACACTTTTTTTTTTAATGTATATCTGTAGGTAAAATTAACAAAGGTTGACTTGGTATATAGAGTCCTGAACCTGGAGACAGGAAGACATCTCCCAGAGTACAGATCTGTCCACAGTTATTAGCTGTGTAACCCTGGTCAAGTCATTTAATCCTGTTGGCCTCAGTTCCTCATCTGTAAAATGAATTGGAGAAGGAAATAGCAAGCCAATATTTTTGCCAAGGCAATCCCCAAAATGGGATCACAAAGAGTCAAAGATACCTGAAACAACTGAATAACAACAAAGTAGAGGAGGAGGAAATAATAGTTGGGGAAATCAAAAAAAAGTTTCAAAGTAGCATTTGAGCTACATCTAGAAAGAAATAAGGGACTTGGTGAGAAGGAGGTGAGGAGGAAGGGCATTCTAGATACAGAGGCAAGGCCTGTAAAAACAGAGATGAAAGATGTAGGACCAGAAAGGAATAGACAGAATGCAAGTTTTGCTGAATTGTATAACATAAGAAAGATAAGCTGTTTTTGAAGAGATTTAAAAACCAAACAGAAGAGGCTATATTTTATCCTATAGGAAATAGGTAGTCACTAGAGCTCATTGAGTAAGGTTATGAAGTGATCTGTGGATTTGAGGAAAATCACTCTTGTAGTTGTTTTCTGAATGGTTTGAACTAGGGAGAAAACTAAGGAAATCCAATGAAAATGGCCATGTCAATAGTCCAGGGAAAGGGCAATAAAGTTCTGAACCTTCTGTAGTCTCAGAACATATATTCAAGAATATAGTTTCCTCCCAATACCTAGGGATGAAATTTTAAAGAGCATAAGAAAATGATGTGGAAAAAAGGGATTTTAGGAACTGTTCTTATTTGGAGGCCTGCCATGGAGGAAGCTTTGTCCTTATAGGAAATTGGGTGCCATGATCAACTTTCTTCAGCTATTTCTGATTTTTTTTTTTTTTTTGCTAAGGCAATTGGAATTAAATGACTTGCTCAGGATCACACAGCTAGAAAGTATTATATGTGTAAGGCCAGATTTGAACTCAAGTCTTCCTGACTTCAGGACTGATGCTAGCTGTTTCTGATTTTTGAGGATTTTTTTTCCCCTTCTTCCATTTTGAAGCTTATAAATTCTTTAAAGACATCAAGGCTGGGGAAACCAGGGGAAAAATGGAAAGAAGGAGGGCCCAATACAAGTTATTGGTGATTGAGAGCTTTAAATGTTGAGAACAATTTCATATGTTTGATATAACTTGACAATTTTTTTGGTAATTAATTTCTGACTGATTCACCCTCATTGCATCTTAATTGAAATGGCTATTAAGCAGCTAAAAACTGAAATGAACTTAGGAATGATATTTCCATCTCATGAGCTTATTAATTTCACATAACCATATAGTTCTATATAAAGTAGATAAAACAGTGATATATAGCCTGGACAAACAGCAATTTTTCTGCCAAATGTCAGTGACAGGAATAGGTGAAGTGGAATTAGTCACTAGGAAAATGGTTATGGGTAACAGGATAGAGAAGAAGTAATGATACAATAGAATTATTGAAGGGAGTATTCACACCAGATGTGAAAACCTCTTCCAGGTTCTAGACATCTGCTAACCCATAATAGCAAATCTTCACATTTACAAATATATAAACTATATAAACTTTGCTTCATGATAGTCCATCAAATTATTGGTAGAATTGTTAATTAAGATCAAATCAACTAAGTTACATTTAAAGTATTATAATATCAAAGGGTTAAATCAACTAAATGCTAGCAATATAAGCTAGGATAAGAAACCACTTACATCCAGAGACATAAAGACTAACAACTCATTTGGTGCCTGAAGAAAAATTCTGAGGAATGTTCTTATATTCCCTCAAATGAATTCAAATGTACTAACATTTGCAAAGTGTTATATAATACTTAAAGTATAAAATAGTAATCATTGTTATTATGATTTTTTTATTAAATCTTATTTTTCAAAACATATGCATGGATAATTCTGTGACATTAACCCTTGCAAAACCTTGTGTTTCAATTCCTCCCCCTACCCTGTTCACATACCCTCTCCCCTAGATTGCAAGTAGTTCAATATATGTTCAACTGTTATTGTGATTATTCCTTTCCCCAGTCATCCTTGATGGAATGTAACAATATTACAAGACTGCCAGTTATTTAGAACTGAGCCAGGATTGCTCATTCAGCCTTTCATATACAATCTTCTTGTTTCCCTATCATCACCTCTGGATCGCAGACCCCAAACACACACAAGTGGGATAAATTTTAAATATATCATAAGAAAAAAAGGGTAATTCCTCAAGGAATTATTTGTTATACTTGGTCTTTGATTTTATGAGGGATTTTTCCATGGAGAGTGGCTTCAATTAGTTCAACTTCTATGAATTAGCCCAAGACTTATTGGTTAAGTTATGGCTAATGTAGTGATAACTAGGTAGGATTCTATCTGATCAGTGGCTGTGGTGTTCTTAGACACATTTCTGATATAGTTAACAGATTTCTGGTTTAGCACAAAGGAATTTTAGAGACATAGAATGGTAGAATAGAAAAAGATTTAAAATAGGATCGTAAATCTTACTCTTATTTCTGGTACATTGAGGTTAGATTGCAAAAGCTCAACCACAATAGCCATAATACATGCTGCTTAGAAAGGGAACCTGATCTTCCAATCATAAATAGGATTAACAAAGCATTGGTTATTGTTCTTGTCATTAGCTCTTCATTTTTGAAGAGGAGAAATGACATCATCAGTGGATTTCTTAATTCATGCATGAATTAGATTTAAGTGAGGCTGTTGCACAAAATTTTCAACCTACTCTCTCAGTCATCAAAGTTCAATGGCAGGATAAAAGTCAAGACTGTTGATGGCCCAGCATACAGTGGGTGATCTTGGAATCTTCAATCTCTGACTAAACTCTAAGCCCCGCAAAGGGTCTATTTTAGCTATCTCCAGGACCATTAGAACAAATTGTTCTCATTTGTCCATCTTTTCAAGTTTGGGTTAAACTTTACACTAACTTACTAGGTTTGAGGCTTGTTGGTTACCCTGAAGGCTTTAGCTCATCTGCCAAGATTACTAGAATGTGACCACTGCCCTTGGCTTCTTGTAGTCACACATGACATTTAAGTACCAAGTAGACAGCAAAGGTGAATGAACATCCCTAAGAAGGGTTCAGCAAGTCTTCACACCACAGGTGCTAATCCTCTTTGAACTACCTCAAATACCCCAAACACCCCAAAAACATTGACACAAGGCAAAAGACAATGGCAGAAAGAAAATAATTAGTAGTATCTGTGTCAAAAGAGACTACTAAAATATAGTTGAAAATTTCAAGCCAGGATGGATCATAGAATATCATGGGGAGCATGGAAAGTACCAGATACCAGGAACCCAAATGAGAGCAAAGCAACAAGATAACCCTGGACAGGGAAACCTGATAGAGATAAAAAGCTCAGTGCTTTCATTAACTGACAGTTATATAATTCAGCTATAGCCTTTTATGGCTAATCTGTGAGTTCTGTTGCTGACCTGATTCTTAAGGGAGGAAGGCAGTCTAAGATCCCTGTTTTAAATAGTGAGACCTCCAACAGATTCCCAGAGAATTATAACTTCTCTCTTTTTCCTCCATTCACTAATCAATCACACTTCCATGATAGTGCTGTGATCTACTTTTTAAACTCTTTATTAATTTCCCTTTTCTGACTAAGAGGTTTATAGTATACTCTGCAGATATCTGTTTTTTCCTCCACTAATCTCCACTCAAACTATCTCTAATGTTTGTTCCCTTGGATTCCTGGATTTCCTCAGTATAATAATGAATGTACAATGCCACCTTACTATGCATTCTGTTCTTTTTAAATAAGGCATATATTTTAAAAGTCTTATTCCAGTCATGAGCTCTTCCCATCTTAGTACTTTTGGTACAATTTGCCTCCGTGAATTAGGATTTTTATTTTTTTCTTGTTACCTATATTTTGTACATTTGTGGATAGTGATATGAAGTCATTTTAGAGCTGGATCCTTTCTTAATTTTTGTTTTTTATAAAATTCTTTGAGTTTCCCTCTTTATTCCTTTGATATATGCATTATATAGATGATAGAAAAATAGATGTTTATATAGCTGTAGTTTTCTTGCTTACTGTTTTCTTTATAGTTTAGAGCTTGATTGTAATTATAAGATTCTAAGATATCATTGCTGTTGTTTGTACTTCATTCTTTAAGAAGATGAATTCTTATCAGACCTTCTTGAGAATTCTTTTATCCCTATCCAGGAACATATGATTCATATATTTTAAATCATTTTATTTTAATTCTCTAAATTTGCAGAATAGGTAACGAAACTAAGGAAGATAAAGTAGCTAAAGGTCATCTAGCTAGTAAATGAAAGAGATAGGATTCAAATCCAGATCTTCTTATTCCAAACTAAGTACTCTTCCAATCACACCATAGCCACAGAGTAGCTGTGTAATCTTGAAGAAGTCATGCAATGTTTCTAAGGCTCAGTTTTCTCATCAACAAAATAATAAAATTGGAGGTAAGTCCAGAAAAGAAAGCTATAACCTCATCCTGGAGACTTCTCACAGGAGGGCATGTGTGTGTGCGTGTATACACTGGGAAAAGGGTGGGGATTTTTGTGATAGTATGAGAGGCTATATCAAACTGGTAGTAGAGGGAAGCAGGGGCAGATGAGCTGCTAAAGCAGGGCCTTCTGCTCAAGCACAGAGTGATAGGATACTGTTGTGAATAATCTGTTTTGAGACTGAACTTTTGCAATCTGACACCAGTTTTCCAGAAATTAATCCTGAGTTGTAAAGTACAAGCTCAAATCTTTCTCCTCACTCTATCATTCTAACCTTCTAATGCACTTTTGTGTTAAGCCAGAAATCTGCAAATAGACAAAAAATGAGGTTAAGATGAACACAGCCACCGGGTCAGACAGATTCTTAAAATGCTTAGGCTGTCAATAAGGCCAAATATAGAGGGCTGAAGCAGACTATCAAGAATTGAGACAGGAAGAAAAAGGAAGACAAAAGGATTAAAGAGAATGAGAGAAAGGAGTATGATGAATTGCTATAGGGTGAGAGTGTGAAGGAAGATATAGTAGAAAGAAAAATATATTTGGAATCAGAAGGTATGAGGTAAAATTCTGGATAAGTGATTTACTGTATAAATAATACTGCAACATTCCTTTGTATCTCTGGGCCTCACTTTCCTAATCTGTAAAATGAGGGACTTAGACAAGATGATCTTTAATTTTTTTTCCAGCTGTAGATAATGTGATTTTATAAGAAAATAATCTCCAGACCGGGGTCTTCTGAAGTCAGCTCTAATTAAATTTTCACTGTGAGCAATTACATTTCAGAAATCGGTACAAATCAGATTTAATAGTTTGTTGAATTTTAGACTTAAAAAAGTTTTAATAATGCAAATAAATTGAAAAGCAAATAACTCTTTTTTTTCCAGAAAGCCAAGATTTTAAACATTTACTAAAACATGCTTGCATTGTTATATAAATGCTTGAGGTCAGCAGATATGCAATAGAAGGTTCAGGAAATGAAGTCATCACCAAACTGGAGGCATGGTGATTGGAAGCTTATTATTGTTGTTATTATTATTATTATTTAAATGACTAGCAATTATGAGATATTTAAGATTTGCAAAATGCTTTATGTCCTCCATCTAGTTTAAGGCTCACAACACCTCTGCTTTAGACTCTTTAATTACCCTAAAATTCTTTAAGTCTGTGGCACTATCTAGCTTATAAATGAAGTAAAGTTATTATTCAAATGCCATAGCATTCTCAAGTCAGGAGGCACTGACTTGAAATACTTGTCCCCATGCTCCTGGTAAGATTTGTTTCATTTCTTTTCACTCTCTTGTACACTCTTTCTTTCTTTCTTTCTTTCTTTTTTTCTTTCTTTCTTTCTTTCTTTCTTTCTTTCTTTCTTTCTTTCTTTCTTTCTTTCTTTTTTTTTTTTTTTTTTTGCTGAGGCAATTGGGGTTATGTGACTTGCCTAGGGTCACACAGCTAGGAAGCATTAAGTGTCTGAGACTAGATTTGAACTCAAGTCCTCCTGACTTCAGGACTGGTTCTTTATGCACTGGGCCACCTACCTGCCCCTGTAGTCTATTTCTTATCCCTGAGGATATAAAACTGCAAGATCCCTTTTTATGTATAATGAGTATTACTTCTTAATAAAAAACATCAGTAATAAGCCAACAAATGATATTTTGAACTTAAAATGTAACTTTATCTAGTATATAAAAACAAAAGTGCAAGTCCCATCTAAGTAGACAGATCAAGTTTAAGATGATTAGTTATTTTTATTTTGTAAAATCAATATTGCAAAGAACACACCCTATAAGACTTGAATCAAAAAATTATACAGATCACTTATCATTAAAGACCAAAGAAAAGGGTCAGTGGGCCATGTCAAGTTAAATTTGATCTAAAGGCTTAAATGATCATCAAGTGAGCATTATAAGCTTTGATCAGCAAAACAGAATTTTGCGACAAATATACAAGCTTGTTCATACACACACACGCACACACACACACACACACTTATGTTAAGATAAACATGCAGACACTTCAATTACAAGCAAAACTTTCTTGAGAGACAAGTGACAGGAAGCATCGAAGCTGAAAGCAATGTGACAACATGGTGGCTCATAGTGGCAAAATAGCTCAACCCTGTAATTAATTTCTATCATTAAAGTCCCATCAATATCACTTAGTTGGATGACTGTGACAGCACAGCAGCAGTACCTGGAGACAGATTTCCTATTACAAAGGTTACGATACTGTTTGCATATTTGCTCTGGAATGGAGCATAGAAAGATGAGAAACAGCAAAGGTACAAAACATTATTCATTTTATGACAGTTAGTATGCCTTACTTTTAGGTGTTTGAGATTGTCTATCTAGTAATGAGGCAGAAGACTTGGTAACTTTTTTTTCCTAAAAGAAAAATTGGAGGTTCGGTATTCAATTTTTTTTCTCCCATGGAAGCATGTCATTGATTAATTACCCATGGACATAAAGTCTTAGAATGCTTTTTAGTTGTTTTAATGAAATACTAACACAAAATAGACCAAAGTTGAAGTGTTGTGGAGGTTGTTATTATTCACTTGTTTTTAGTTGTGTCTAAGTCTTCATGACCCCAGTGGGGATTTTCTTGACAGAGACACTGGAGTAGTTTGCCATTTGCTTTTCCAGTTCATTTTATAGATGAGGTAAACAAAAAGGGTAAATGACTTGCCCAGGATCACATAGCTATTAAGTATCTGAGCCAAGATTTGAACTCAGAAATTTGAGTCTTCCTGATTCTAGGCCTGACATTATATAATGGAACCACCAGGCTGCCCTGTTTAGAGATGATTGGAGGAACAAATATGAAGGCTCGATGATAGCCAAGTGCTAAAGATATGGAAAAGAATTCATCATGGTTAACATAGGAAGAAAAAAGAAAGAAAGAGAAACCTCTCCTTATTTTCCTTAAATCAAATAAAGCAAATATGAAATTTATGTGAATTTCTTGCTTGGGTTTGTATGTGTCATCTAGGAAAGGAAAAGGGTGTCGAAAGTTGAATAAAAAGAGGACAGTTGTGATGAATAGCTTAAACATCTATAGTTTGAAACTTCTACAGCTCTATGGAAATATTTAAAGCTTTCACAAATTAATAAATACCACATCATACCATTTTTCCTGTCTAAGGCACCTTATTTTATATACATGTATATATGTGTGTGTTTGTGTATGTGTGTTTGAGTGTATTTATCTACCTCTCCATACATTCATACATATCTTTTGCAGGTGTTTCTTCAGAGTAGGCTCTATTGTCTCAATTTTTAACTCTCTACTAAGATATCCATTTGAGTCCTCTTTCTCAGAAAAGTTGGGTAGATTCCAAATAACAAAAAGAAAATAATCGAATGTTACTTTGTGAGATATGAGAATCTCTGAACCCATAAATTCCTTAAAAGCACCTACAGTTTGAACTACAATTAATTTGAAAAGTAAATCAAAATTTCTTCCCTTTCTTCTTCAAATTAATTAAATCAGTTTGATTTAAAAAAAAAAACACACATACACAAAGGGATTCCATTTGGACTGTACATTATGCTCTCTGAATTATTAATTCCATAAGGGTAGATATTCTCTTTCTAAATTTTCTGTCTCCCCAAAGTCTAGCACAAATTTGTACATGGGAAAGATAAGGAACTGCTAAGGGAAAAACATAAATATTTGGAACAATTAAATTATGGAGAGTTAGAAAACATAAGCTGTATTTTCTTTGTTTCATCAAATTTACTATAGAATTATCAGTTTTAAGGAAGCTTAGAATCACCTGGAAAAAACATAGGATTAAATTAAATGGAAAACTAATCCTGGATTAATTTTATCATCTACCTTCTTCACTCCTTTTATGGAATATTGCTACATAATACTAAAGAAAGTCAAATAGGTAAGCTGATTCACTGGATTATCTAATTCAAGTGTGCCCACTCTACAGCCAGGAAATCTTTTCATTTCTCTATAATTGATTACCTATCAAATAATTCACAGTAGTTCTTCTAAATCTTTTTCTTTTTCCTATATCCCTTCCTCTCAAAGGAAGTTCTTAGCCATTTCCTGAGAAAATAGAGGTCTTTAACTTTTATTTTCCTCTTCTTCCCTGACTTGTATTGCACAATCCTTTGACATCATTTTCTATTTTTTACTTGCTTTGGCAATACTACCTAGAGGAACACTCAACTTTTTTATCTTTAGCTTCTCTTTTTTTCCCAGATGTCTAGAAATAGTCCTTAAAAATAAAATAAAATAAAGTAAAACCCAAAAGGAAAAACAATCAAAAATTTGCTAGACCTAGCTATTCCTTTAAGCTAACAGTAGATATCTCTTCCTTTTCCCAGCCGAAACATCTTTTTTTTAAAGCTATCTTTTTTTGTTACTTCCTTTCATTTCAGATATTAGAAATTAGTCTTCTGAACTAATTGAACAATTAAAATTGCCTTGAAAATTATTATTATCTCTTAATTGCTAGAAATTATGATATTTTTTCAGTTTTTAATTTTCTAACCTCTTCTGCAGCTTTTGATTCTGCTCACTACCCGTTCTTCCTTAGTACTCTTGTCTGAGTTTTTGTAAAGATGCTTTCTCTCTTGGTTCTCCTCTTACTTATCTGATCTCTCATTTTCAGTTTCCTTATTTAGGTCTTCATTTGATAACAATCCATTTAATCTTGATTAGACCATTTAAAGTTCTATTCTAATGGGGGAAGAGGGTTGAAGAAGAAAACACATAAATCACAAGACTCTTGGACTTTAAATTCTTCTCTCTTTTCATGGTTGCCTCATTAACTCCCTAGGTTTATTTATGGAGAGAATTTCCAGAGCTATATAACCTGCCTTATTTGGTGTCTAGGGCACCACCATGCTTTTATTTCTTCCTCTTTGGATGTGGATATCTTGACATTTCACTTGTGTTCTCACTCTCACTCTCCATAGCACTCTTCCAAACAGTGGCCTGAACATGACATTTTTATCTCTTCCACCTCCTTTGCATTCACTTAGTCACAACTCCAGCTCAGGCCCTTAATTTATCTATTTCAAACTTTCAATTCCTCTCATATGAACTATTTCAACAGTTTTTTTTTTTTAAATGAGTATTCCTATGTCAGATTTCTTTTCATTTCAATCCATCCTCTATTTGGATGCTAAATCATTAGGATAATTTTTTCTGAGGTGCAGATCTGATCATATCATTTACCAGCACAGTATATTCCACTGGTTCTCTATTACCTTTAGGGAAAAATTCCAAACTCACACAATTGAAACCCTTTGCACTCTGACTCCAACTTATCTTTTCAGCTTTATAACACAATTTCCCTTCCCCTTCACTTAATCTTTGGTTTAATCAATCTGTCCTTCTTATTATTCCTTAGACGTAATATTCTACTTCCTAATTCCCAATGCACTTCTCATACCTGAGGATGCCTTCACTCCCTAGATTTTTTTTTTCACTCCTCAGCTCATGGCCTCTACTTCCCTTAAGTTCTAGAATGTTCTTTAAAGTCACCTTTAAATTTATTTTTGATATATTTTGTTTATACCTAGTTTTGTAAATAATGACATTATTATTTTACTTTTGTCTTTCTATCCCTAGCACCTAATAGTGATTAACACATATTTGGTTATTAATAGTTACTCAATACATACTTATCAATTGTTTTTACCAGAGTTTTGACTCTCTGTTTGAATATCTGTAAAAATTGCTGGAATGAAAAAGATTTTCTTTTTATCACTTTGACTTTCCAGAAGTCTTCTCCATGCTTTACTTTCAGACTATCTTCAATTCTACTGGAAACTTGTCTCTGCCCTGTGTCCCCAGGTTCTCATAGGGAAATCCAGGCTTTGATGACATTTCTCAGCTATCTCTCACCATTCCACATTATCTAGTAATCTCCGGCTTCTTCTCCCATCCACCCCCTTCTTTCTAATAGTCTTTATACATAGACTTCTTTCATTTAAATATGTTACCTGAGAACAGAGACTATCTTGCTTACTTGTATTTGAAAATCTGGCACTTAATAAATTACCTATCCATGTCGGTTTATCTATTTATTTGTCAATTTATCTAATCCAGGTTTTCAATTAAAATCTGGAAGAAAACAATGTGAGAAATACATTCTACACTAGAATATTATCAAATAAAATAAGGCATATGAAATGCTTTATAATCCTTAAAATCTAGATAAATTAAGTAGTCATTATTTTTTATTATTAATAATTTAGATTTCTCCTCCTTTGAAAAAATTGCATTTTAAAGGGAAAACAGAGGCATGGAAAAATTCTCAGTAGAAATAAATGAGATTTTCAGATTTTTTATATTCCTCTTATTTCCTTCCAACTATCTATTTACTCACAGAAACTATAAAATTTTACAAATTCCTTAAAAGGCAGCAAATATGTCAGGGCCACATTCATTATCATTTATACAAATATATTTCTGTAAGACTTATATTACAATTAAAAGAAAGACAAGGGCAATAATAATATTAGAGCTAGGAAGAGTCTTAGAAATTATTCTAATCAAATATTCTCATTTTGTAGAGAGAAAAATTGAGATCTAAAGAAGTCAGACAATTTGCCCTAAATAAAAAGTGAATGACAGAGCTGTTACTTGGAAATTCATCTGGACTTATGGTCCATGCTATTTCTGTTACACCCCACTGACTCACTTAAAAAACATCTTTAGACTTGAAGGAGATTTCTTTCTTGCCCTACAATTTTAGTGAGGAGAAACAATTTGCTGGAGAAGCAGGCTTCTTTCCACAGATTGCCACTTTTTTGCTTATACCTTTATAATTTAGAAGTAGATTCCAGAATAAACAATTAATTTCATTAACAAAATTATCAGAAAGATGATGAATTCCTTAGTGCTGGACTTGAGCGGGAGAGGGACTGACAAGTAAATTCTCTGTTAAACTAAAAAAGTAATTATTAAAATATCAAAATTACAGTTTCTCTCAATCATTACATGAAATGATAATCTCCTATGTAACCCAAATCTACAGCTCCCTGGGAGAAGATTCAAAATCCCTGTTAACCTATTATCATTAACAATATTATTCATTTAGCCAAGGTATCTTATATTATTTTTGCAAAGGAAATTAAGGCAAGAAATAGTAAGAAGTTCCAGAAACAATCACTGTAACATCTTAAAATATTATATGGAAAAAATGTTCTCATATTCAGCCTTTTTCAGTTTTTTTCCAGGAAGAACTACCACTGTTATGCATGAGCACTAGAAAAAAAGAGGATTAGAATCAAGAAAACAGCCTGGAAACACAGGACCCAACCTGACAGGAATGCAAAAAAAAAAAAAAAAAAAAAAAAAGAAAATCATGTCCATAAATGATGAAATATAAATTGGATTTCTAAAACTCTTTCAGTGTTAATAATTGGTGATGTTATTAGAATCAGCAGGAATTAAAACATATAAATTTTGTGTTGACAGTGTTACACATTTTAATTGGTTTCTTTTGTTTTTGTGTGATGTACTTTAACACCATATTTGCAGGATTTTGCATATGAGGAATCCAAATCTATGCAGAGTTTGAGGGGATAAATTGAATAATTCTAAGCTACATGAGTCTTGTGAAAATCAGGGTTTTACCCCTTATTTGCATATAATAATGCAGATGTCACATAAAACATTATTTATATTTTCTTTCCATTCTTAATTTTAACTTGTTTCTATTTAGTGACTTTCTGAATTGGTATAGTATTTCAATAAAATATAATGTTGTCTTTAATATTACTGAATGTAATAATAAAGTTTATTTCATCCTCATTAAAAGATTAATTTTTCATTTTTTTAAATGTGGAAATGACTTTTAAATTATTTACATTTAAAATTAATATTAAGGTCTTAATGGTTCATGACCCTTACAGAGGAAGAAATAAGTTGCTCACTTTTTAGAGAAGTATTATCTCCATCAAGCTGTAAGGATTTGTTTTACAAACTGCCCTCTTGAAAGATATTTAGCAGGATCCAGGTAACTTGAAAAAAATTTAAACCTCTCCAAACAGTGAGGAATAAGGAATAGTTATATAATTACAAATTATTTGAAGTTTCTGGTTAACTCTAACTAAAATTAGTTTCTATTATCCCATTTTTATTTGTTGAATAAAAGAGCCATAGCTTATGTAACAGCATGAGAGATACAGTTATTTCAATGGAAATGTATAGGTCATGGAGTCAATATCCCCTCTATGGCATCTATAGATAAAAATCTCTGGATGAAGAATAATATGTGAAGGGTGGATGGGACTATTAGAATTCAAATGTAATACATTTTCTTCAGTTTATAGATGAGAAAACTAGGGGTTATGAAATGAAATATTTTGCCTGAGGTTACACAGAAAGCAAGTAGCACAACAGGTCTTCTGATTCCAATTCCAGTGACTTTCCCAATATACTATGCTGCCATGATAGTTATAAGGATTACAGAAACATCTTTAACATCTTTAAAAAAATTCTATCTTACAGAGCCACAAATGATTGTGGATTGATTTATGGATTGACTTGGAACAACTTGGATTGACTTGGGTGAGGGTAAGAATGTGAATGAATAGAAGACAGTCCTTTTACATATGTAAAATAAAATAACCCTGGAAAAGAGAAACTCATCCCTTACAGATAGATGGCAGCCCATATATTCCCTGGATTTGGGGGGAGAGGAGGTATAGCAAGAAAAGGCACAGAATGTCAATGAAAATCTTGGGATGCCATATTGCCAGGTTATGTATTCAGGACAGTGTATTTATAGGATGAGAAAACTCCCTTATAAATCCTAAGAGGAAGTTCACAAAAAATATGTCAGCTCTGTGAAACAAAGTTCCCTTTATCCAATGTTATTTGTGACTATAGCACCCTGGGGGGATTCATCCATTTATTGATTGATTGATTGATTATTAGTCCTTACATATTTGCATTTTTAGGGGTAAGCAATAGAAGAAGAAATATAAGTGATTGTGAAGTTATCAGACTGAAGAAAGATCATGGCAAGATATATGATAGACAAAGGAAGGAGAAATATCACTGGATCAAAAATTTTGATCCTTTAGAAGTTAAAACAAGTTCATCCAGTCTGAATTTTCATTCTCTCCTCTCTGTCATAGAAGTTGTATTCTTTCATTTATCTTCCATAGACCTTTGAGATTCATTGGATCTTAAAACTGGCTTAAAACTTTATTTCTTTCCTATTACTAGTGCACTCGCTCCCAGCCATTTGCATATCTGACAAATGACCCTCAAATCACACTTCATCAATTGCAAAAATTGAGAACTGAATTCCACAGTTTCCAGACTTCTCACTGCCTTGTTCATTATTATCTGGGTGAATGTACTTCTAAAACTATGTCATCTAGGGAAAAGGAAAAGGTAAACTGGCAAGATGGGCTCCAAATGGCACAGAACATGGAAAGATCTTTAATTTCCTTGATTTGGACTTCACAGAATCATCAAGTGACAGAATCTCTTTTTTTGTTGTTGTTTCATAGTTACTATTACTCTACTTTTCTGTTACCTAAATAAAATCCCCACCTTGTAACAAAAGTATATTCAAAGATAACAAAATTGTGTTCTTATAGTTGTGTCTGAAAATGTTGTCTCATTTTGTATCTGGTCCATCACTTCTCCATCAAGATATGAGGGCATACTTTATTATCCTCCAAACATCTTAAATAATCATTATATTGATTAGAGCTCATGAGTCTCTCAAAGTTATTTTCTTTGACAATATTGCAGCTGGTATGTAAACAATTCTCAGGATTTACCTTACAGATCTCCATTTACACATGCAGTGTTCCCATGTTTCTTTCATCATTATGGCATGATAACATTCCAACACGTTAATATACTACAATTTTTCAGTCACTCTTCTATTGAAGGGCATTCACTTTGTTTCCAGTTTTTTGCCATAACAAAATGTTTCTATAATTTTTGTATATGTAGTTATTTCTTCTTTTTATTTAATTTCTCCTGAATCTAATTATGGAATTGTAAAATCAAAAAAAGCTTAGTGATTTGGCAAGGTTGTTATTTCAAATTGCTTTCAGACCGATTTTGCATATTTGTTGGTGACTTAAAAAAATTCATTGGAACAAAATTTCATCTTCTCCAATAAAATGTCTTCCATCTATATATGAAAACCACAGGAAATTTCCTGAAATATATTTAGTATCATTGGGTACTGTGGACCAATACTTTTAAATTCAAGTAGAACTAAATCCCTAAAAGCATTATCCCTTGACTTAGGAAATTATATGTTAACATAATTCATGTTGAATAGGATTTTAACTATTTTATTAAATATTTCCCAATTATATTTTAAGTTGGTTGAGGTACAACTGCAAAGTTTTTGTATGGCCCAGGCTATGGGTTTAAAAACTCTGTCCAGTGTAGACAGTACCTGAATTCAACTAATAATATGGACCATGGCATTGCCATCAAGACAGTGGCCACTCTAGTTGCTTTATGAACTTTGGACTATTAACCACATCTTCTAGAGCCCTCCCACCAAAAAAAATCTATGAAAGTCAGTGTGATTTACTTTTCCAATAAGATGACCCATAATCTCAATAGTCTTAGAGTTTAATATAGATTTTTCAAATGAGATATCTTATAGGTTCAACCCCTATAGTATAAGGAAAACTTCACCTGCTATTTCATTCATGCTAAATTTCAATTGAGGACTTTCTCTACAGCATCAGAAAGTATATATAAGGATCTGTAAACATTTCTCTACTTATACTATTAGAAAGGACTAAAAGATAAGTACATCAATGTGCTCTATGGACATTTTACTTGCTCCTCGAATACTGGTCAGAGCAGGCAAACATCCCACTTTTGGCAGCCAATCTAAAATCCAAGAGTTTAGTTCTTCCTCCTAACCATGCAAAAAGGAGTCTGTAGAATCCTCCAGGTTTCTGGAGGTCTGATATACTCATGGCAAGACCTACCAAAAAGTCAATTTATAGATAGTTGCTTCAAGAATTCTGATTATCTATCTACTTTCTGTGTCCTTTAGAGCAAGTTTCTTTCTTTCTTTCTCTCTTTCTCTCTCTCTCTCTCTTTCTTTCTTTCTTTCTTTTAATAACTTTTTATTGACAGAACCCATGCCAGGGTAATTTTTTTACAGCATTATCCCTTGCACTCACTTCTGTTCCGATTTTTCCTGTCTCTCCTTCCACCCCCTCCCCCAGATGGCAAGCAGTCCTTTACATGTTAAATAGGTTACAATATATCCTAGATACAATATATGTGTGCAGAACCAAACACTTCTCTTATTGCACTGGGAGAATTGGATTCAGAAGGTATAAATAACCTGGGAAGAAAAACAAAAATGCAAGCAGTTTATATTCATTTCCCAGTGTTCTTTCTTTGGGTGTAGCTGCTTCTGTCCATTCTTGATCAATTGAAACTGATTTAGCTCTCTTTATTGAAGAGATCCACTTCCATCAGAAGATATGCTCAAACAGTATTGTTATTGAGGTATATAATGATCTCCTGGTTCTGTTCATTTCACTTAGCATCAGTTCATGTAAGTCTCTCCAAGCCTCTCTGTATTCATCCTGCTGGTCATTTCTTACAGAACAATAATATTCCATAACGTTCAAATTTAATCACATATTTTACTCAACCATTCTCCAATTGATGGGCATCCATTCATTTTCCAGCTTCTAGCCACTGCAAACAGGGCTGCCACAAACATTTTGGCACATACAGGTCCCTTTCCTTTCTTTAGTATCTCTTTGGAGTATAAGCCCAGTAGAAGCACTGCTGGATCAAAGGGTATGCACAGTTTGATAACTTTTTGAGCATAGTTCCAAATTTAGAGCAAGTTTCTTGAGAAGCAAAGAACTGAGGCATAAGGTATTCGAAGCACATTGAAACAAATATAAAAATCTTATCACAGCAACCTCTTGCTTACTCTTTAATTCTAAAATGCCAATCCTGATAGTGATTTGGGGGAAGGATAGGAAGAAGGGATATTCCTCTTTAAAGTTTAAAGACCAAGTTGAAGGAACCCACTTTGTTGAGTTTGTGTGTGTGTGTGAAGGACATGGGGTCTATGAGAGTCCTACTGGATTGGCAGTCATGAAGGGGTTGCAGTGTACATTACTGGAAGGAATAACCACATGGACAAGATGGGAAATGAGACAATATCTTTATATCAGTGCAAAAGATCTGAGAATACAGAAACATCGCCCCCATCTCTCCATTCAGTCTAGTCCAATTTTAAACCATTCATGTGTTGATTTGTTTTACTATCATCCTTGGCTTTGAATTTTTTTGTAAGTAAGCACATAAGTACAGTCCCAGATGAGCTAATAACAGATATGACAAAATCTATAATTTTTGGATATTCTTTTGATTACTAATATCAACTGAATCAGAAAACAGAGAATCCTATGCTTACCAGAGGTAATCATTAAAGTACTGGAGGAGGACCAATGGAGAGTGTAAGCTGAAAGGGAATTCTTAATGGATGATAAGGTATCAATGTTTCTGTTTGTAGATGATATTATACTGATTGTCTAAAGCCCTGGACAATGTAGAGCCAACTAAATCAAATCCATAATCATTGGGCAAGTCTGGCTTATTCATATACACAGGAGGAAAAAAAATAGTAGATAAAGTTTGTTCATTATTTAGTCTATTATCTGTTAATAACTCCTTGCCAAAAATCTTTCCCTGGAACAAATATGCATCTTTTTTTTTTTTACCATCAATATTATTTTAATCATACCATATTGCAACAAATATTAGTTTATTTTTCAATTATTTATAGATAAGGCTTACCCAAAAAATGATAGGGAGATGAATTTTAGTCATAAGAAATCCTAAATATTTATAAATGAATAATCATTCAAAAGTCATGTTCAGAATGCTGTTAAGAGATGTAAGACCAGAAATGGGGGAGAAAGAATGAAATAGTCACATGTCAAGAGTCAGACCAATGGAAAATTTTAATGTTTTCCTAGAATATATACAATGTGATGAGAATAAAAGAAAGACTCCAAAAATGTTGAAATAATTCCTCGTGGTGAATTAATGTGAAGGACATGAGTATATATAACACACTTCCTTTCTAGTAGAAGGGAAGCCATTGATGGATTGCAATCTGCATCAGTGGAGAGAATACTCACATGAATAAGATCATAGATCCATTGAAGTATTGGAGCAATATCAATTTTCATTTATTGGTAGATCAGTTCAGTCCTGTCTGGCTTTGCTCCTGGCCTCTGTGCTCCCTCACTCAAGTTGAAATATATGCAAAATTTCCCCTTTACACATATGCTTTCAGGAAGATTGTACAATTTATCATGCACAAATCAATAGCTGAACTCCTCTTTCTCCAGCCAGGCCCCCAACATACTTCTTGCATAAGGAGTAGGGAGGTAATGAAATGTATTGATTATATTACCCAATTGCCAGAGATGAAAAGGTTCTGACTTTTCTGCTTCATGGAAATTGGGTTTCAATTTCAGTTCCTAGTATGCTACAACTTTTCATGTTTAGATAATCTTGTCAAGAGTCATATATCAGTGACAAATTAGTCAAAGGCACAAGAAACATGTAATTACAAGATTTGCAATTTCCAACTAGAGAAAATACTCAGCAATAGAGAATGAGCCAATGCATCTCTCCATCATCAGTATGCAACACAAATTTTAGATGTAGTAAGTTTTACTATAGGTATACTGACTTTAAATCAGGAGGCAGATGAGTTGATGCTTGGGAACTTTTGATGTTTAAATGCTTACTTATTTTACATTTATGTGTAATTTACGTATAATTTTTATTTATGTAACACATATAGAACACTTAAAGGCAAAATATCCAGATATATTAAATTTTATGGTCTTCTATTTGGGAAAGAACTAAAGTTTGCCTATTTTGAGAAATTAATTCTATTTTTTTTTTGAATAACCTATTTTACCCAATTAATTCTTCTTCATGTGAAATTGTTCTAATTTCTCATGTTTATTTCAGTTTAGACTTGTTTGCCATGTCCTCAGAGGAAAGTAGGGGGAGCAATGTTTCTGACATAATTCAATAATAATGAATTGTTTAGTAATTGAAGAGAAATGTTAAATTCACTTATTCTCTTATTATATGATATATGGAAAATTAGAGAGGGGAAACAATATGCTTTAAGTTGAATAGATGATGCTACAAACCTGGTTAAAGATGTTGTATAACTATCTGATGGAAGGAAACATTTTACAAAATTTTATTAATTTGAGAAATCATAAACGTGAGCTAATTTAAGCTTTGAATATAGCCCTCGTATGACTAGTAAAGTTTTACGGGAATCAGATGTTGGAAACCAACATTTAAGCTATGTTACACTAAATGAAAAAGTTGTATTAAATAATATTGGAAAGGCAGGTTATCATCAATCTTATATTTCAGATCAAGGAACTGAACTTTGAGCAGTGGACCATGGGGAGATATTAGTGACTTGAAAATAAGAATGATATGACCAAAGCTTGGTTTTAGGAATAATTATAAGAATAACTCACTATACATGTATTATCACACTTGATTCTCACAACGATTCCATATTTATTCTGGAAGTAGTATGAAGGATACACTATAGTGAGGAGACTAGTTAGTAAATAGAACTAGAAGTAGGGTAGCTTAAGTTATCAGAAAAATGGAAATATATTTAAGAGATTCTATGAAACTAGAAGCAATAAATCATAGGAGTAAGAGAATGATGCAGAAAGTAATTTGACCTATCACCCTATCCCCCCCACCAAGAATCTGATTCACACACCTACAGGATTGAGAGGTAGAGAACTCTGAAAGAGACCAGTCAGAAAGAATGCATCAGGGATAGTTACTCAAGATCTGATGAAGGCGTTGAATCATGACACTATTTAGAATTGGGCTTCCTAAACTTTTTCCACTAATGATCCCTTTTTGCATGAGAAAATTTTATGGAACCCTGGGTGTGTGTGTGTGTGTGTGTGTGTGTGTGTGTATAAATTTATAAATTAAAATAGAGACACAAATCTGATAATAAATGATAAAGAAATTTATTTTAAAGCAATTCTTTGGTATGATATAATTTATTAAAGATGAAAACAAATTTGCATCCTACTGAGATGGATATGCTTCTTTATTATTACATAGAGAAGTAAATCTTGGCAGAATATTCAATACATTTTACTGTTGCCAAATTTTTCATGACTCTCCACACTCAGTTTTGTGACCCCATATGCAACACACAGTTTAAAAAGCTTTGATTTAGACTAATTGAAGAGGGAAAGTCATGACAATTGCAGACTTTGAACTACAGTTAGGAGGCAGTAAATCCTTTTCTACAAAAGGAAGAAGTACCTGGGGCAAATCCAAAGTCACCTTGCCATAATTAGAGCTCTGTAGAAGTGTCTATTCCACAAACTTAAATGGAGCATGTGCAGCACTATGGCAATAACCCAATGAAGTTAAACAGCTCCAAAGATGCTAGGTTCTAGATCTTATATGGGGGCATTTGGGGAAGAGTGAGAGGAGAATAGCTGAAAGAATAAAGAGGAGGAGATGAAAGAATAATTTAAAAAAAAAAAAGGAATGAGCCATTATGAATATAAAATACTTCATTTCCTGAAGAAGAGTCAACATTACTGGAACCAAAGGGAGGCTATGTTAGACTAAATGAATAGGCATACAACAAGCCTATTTCCTGAAGCCACAATTAGTGTCATATCAGCCAGCAGAGATCTTAAATAAATCCATATCTCCACCATTTTATTACTGATGCTGGAAAGCTATAAGACTAGATCAGGAGCAGTAATTATCTATTAATATCATTTTTACGTACAACTTCACTGATAGTTCACAAGTTGGGAACTACTTAGAATATAAAAACTGTTCTTGTTTTAATAGAAATATTGTTTATGTGTATCCTGACCTAGAATTGCCTTTACTGATATTGGGTAGCTATTTAACTTTCCATTTCATTTTCTTTACATAGCTATTCACAAGGGAAAAAATCTGTTACATTTTCATGGCTAAAGAAATTGGTCATAATAAAGTTCTGTCCAGATAGAAATGAGTCAGATTTGGTCTGGTGGGAATTTGGAGAACCGATAGAACCTCAGGAATAGGATATATGGTCAAGGGTGGTCCAACTAGAAGGCAATAGAAGGATGTCTTGACATACAAGCAGGTGGCATCCATCAGTCCTACAAACAAACAATAGACAGTAAACCTGATAAATAGGAAAACCATGTTGTCAGAGAGTAGAGAGGAAATAAAAAGGATGCTGAGAACAGAGAAACAGACAGAAATTTATATTTCTAAATCATAGGTCTGACCATGCCAATTGACTGCTCAAGAACCATGAGTATTTCTCTATTGTTTTTAGGGAAAAACAAAAAGAAAAAAATTATCTATTTGAGGCTTAAAATCCTTAAGAATATGATTTCAACCCATTTTTCTATTTGATTTCACATTATCTTACTTCATTCACTCTATGCTGGTTAAATCATCCTATGTTATATCCCCTATTTTGGATATTCTATCTCCCACCACTTTCACTTAGAATCTCCTGGAATGTTTTTCTTTCTTCTGCCTACTTCTTAAAATCCCTAATTTCATCAAATCTCAAATAAAGTCTCTCAAAAAAACTTGTCTGATTCAGATATTTATGCTCACATCATGATTTAAAAATATTTTGTAGTATATATTCATCTTGCACTTGCTATTTCTTCCAAGACAAGGTAAGCTCTTTGAGGCCAGGAACTATTCCAGCTAGTCCTTGTATTCCCAAGGTGTACTACAGTATCTGATATTTTCAATAATTAACTACTTAAACACTAAAGATGTCATAGAATAAAATGGAGGAGAGATTCTTAGAGTGATTTTAATAAGGTTGCAGGCCCCAGCAACCAAATTAAAATTTAGAACACAACTCTACTTCTTCAAAGTACTAGGTATGAAAGGACAGAGAGATGACCCCATCCAGAAAATAATGAGACAGTAATTTAGGCATGAGAGACCAAAGCAGCCAACCAATTCCTGGAATTGGAATATAAGACAAAGATTATTGATAAGGGAACATCCAAGTAACATTTCCACTACACCTTGCCATCTCTTTATACTGATATTTTAGCTGTCATAACAGCCAAATGGTATTATTTCCTGAATTGTGTCTTCTATATCTTCTCTATCTTAGAAGAATGCTGAATAGGCACTCAGTAAATAGTTTTGGATTGATCTATTGTTTGGTCTGCCCAGCTAATTGCTGTAGGATCGATGGTGACAATTATTATAGAGCAATACGATTTTCAAGTAGGAGTGGAAATTAGAAATCATTCTAGTCCAACCCCATCATTATAGAAATGAGGAAAATGAGGCCCAGAAGGTTCTCTGATTTTTTTTTTTTTTGGCAAGGCAATTGGGTTATGTGAATTGACCAAGCTCACACAACCAATAAGTGTTAATTGTCTAAGGCTGAATTTGAACTCAGATCCCCCTGACTCCAGAGCTAATAGTCTACCCATTGCATTACTAAGGAACCCCAGTTTATGATTTTTAAGGCTGAAAAAACTGGAAATAAAATCCAGGGCTTTTAAGTCAGCCTACTCTGTATTTCAGTTCCATCATTCTGCTTCCTTAGTGACAATACCACAATTCCCTATTGTAATAGCCCATGAAAAATATATAATTGTTTCATATTTGCTATCCCTTTAGACTTTGGAAGTAGCTATGAAGCACTTTATAAACAATATACAATTTCCCTTTCCTCTATGATCAAAGGGCTATAAAACTATGCAGAACCTTTGATATAGCAGTGTCTCTACTGGATCTATATCCCAAAGAGATCATGAAAAAGGAAAAAGAACCCACATGTACCAAAAAATATTTGTAGCAGCCTTTTTTTATAGTGTCAAGAAATTGGAAACTGGATGCATAGCAATCAGTTAGAGAATGGTTAAATATTTTATGGCATATGAATGTAATGTAATAGAATATTATTGTTCTATGAGAAAAGATCAGTAGGATGGTTTTAGAAGGTCTTGGAGAGAGTTATGTGAATGAAATGAGTAGAACCAAGAGAATATTGTACACAACAACAACAAGATTATGTGATAATCAACTCTGATGGACTTTGGCTCTTTTCAACAATGAGATGTTTCAGGCCAATTCCAATCCACTTGTGATAGAGAGGGCCATCTGCATCTAGAGACAGGACTATGGGAACTGAACATGGATCACAACATAGTAATTTCACATTTTTGTTGTTTGTTTGCTTGTTTATTTTTTTCTTGTGTTTTTTTCCCTTTTGATGTGATTTTTCTTGTACAATATGTCAATTATGGAAATATATTTAAAAGAATTGAACATATGTAAGCTGTATCAGGTTGATAACTATGTTGGGGAGAGGGGATATAAAGGAAAAAAGGAAAACATTTGGAATAGAGTTTTAGAAAGCTGAAAGTTGAAAATTATCTATACATTAATTTGGAAAAATAAAATATTATCAAATATTTTTTAAAAACACAATTTCTCTTTCTTCCATTGCATATTTCTAGTCTTTTACCAAGTCCTATCCAATTTTCCTTTGAAATATTTCTCAAATTTTTTCTTCCTTTTACTCTTGCTTATAGAAAGATGTCATAAGAAAGGGTGGCAAGAAGTTGTTTTGCTGGGGATTGAAAATTCCAAATTAGCTGCTTCCTCTTTGTCTAACTTTGGACAAATCTATTTATCTTTCTGAGAATGTTACCTCTTCTATGAAATAAGGATTTGATGGTAGTCAAGGTCCTTTTCTCCTGCAAACACAATGGTCTTACTAATATTAGTCCAATGCCTCATCACAAAATTCTACAGCTGGAAGATACATCAGAGAACACTTACTTCAACCCTCTCATTTTACAAATGAGCAAACTGAGATCTAAGGAAATTAAATAAAGTTCCCAAGGTCATGTAAGTAGTAAATATCAGAAAAAGAATTTGAACACAGATCCTCTGATTTCAGAACCAGTGTTCTTGTCTATAATCTCTCTTTTCACATTTTCACCTTACAAATTTACATTGTTTTAGTTATTAGCCTATTGTTGAAGAAACAATCTCTTTAAATTTTAAACTGCTACCTTGCACCATAAAATGGGAAGAAATTACAAATATGAAAAAGTTAGTGCTAAAGGGGCTGTGGAAAAACAGGAAAAACAAGATAATTGATGTATCTCTGAATTAATCTAGCCATGTAGGGAGGGACATGGAATTATGCTTTTAAAAAAATAACTGAATGGTCATCACGCTAAACCAGATATCCCAGTATCTATCTATCTATCTGTCTGTATGTATGTATATATAAACATATTTCCCAGGGAAGTTATAGACAAAAAGAAAGGTTTCATATATATATCAAAGTTTTCATAACATCACTTTGTGGCAGTAAAAAACTGGAAACAAAGTTGCTGCTTTTTGAGTGAAGGCTGAAAACAATGTTGGCACATTAAGGTGATTTGATACTATGCTAAAAGAAATAATTAATTTGAAAAACTGAGAAAGCCTGAGAAAACTTAAACTTTAATGAATTGATGTATAGTGAAGGAAGCAAAGCTAAGAAAATTATATATACATTAATTATAGCAATGTAAATAGAAAGAATAACAGCAATAACAAACCAACACCATGTATTATAACAAGCAAATAGTTTAGCAAATGAGACAAATTTTAAAAATACTGCAAACAATAACAGTAATATTATAATGATGATCAACTATGAAAGATTTGGTTACTCTGATCAAGACAAAGAACCAAGAAATTTAAAAAGACCAATGAGGAAAAGTGTCATCTATCTCCAGAGAGGGAGAACTAATGAACTCTGAGTACATTTTTGTTGCTTTCTTTAGTTGTTCTTTTTTTTTTCTTTTGTTTTTATTGTAATTTAAATAATCTGGAAATGTATTTTTCATGACGTCACATTTACAATTGTTATCATACTGTTTGCCTTCTCTATTTAGAATTTTTTAAAAAATGAATAAAATAGTAAATGAATGACAAGATGTTTAAATAAATAGCATGTGCCAAAGTTTTTAAAAAGTAACATTTTTCTATCTGAGCAGAGATGATCAAACTACAAGTATGGAATTTTATATATACTATCAAATATGGATGATATCATTGGTTTTGCTAAACTGCTTTTCTTTCCTTTATTTAAATAATTTTTTCAAGAGATAGCTGGGTCAGCAGAAGAGGGAGAATGGACATATTCAGAAATTAATGTAACATTAAATGTCAACTCAAAAACACAAGGAAAAATGTGAAATTTGTTTACCATATTTTGGTCATTGAACAAGGACATTTCCTGGATGATCAATTTCACAAAATTAATTTCACAAAAGTTTAATGAGGAATATTTTCAGTATTATAGCTAAACACTTGAAAAAAATATAATTCCTTTGCTTTATTGGGAGTGAGAGGATATACAAAAACTAAAGGATTCCTCTAAAGTCTTCAGATAGTTAATAGTACCATCAAGTTGTTATATTTGACAATTAAGATAAATTATGAAACTTGTCAATTTCCCCCTCATTTTCTATTCATTCAAAAAGCCAACTCATAAAATTCAGATCAAGAATTTCAAGATCTGATTCAAAAGTGAACAATTTTTAATGTAAAAAAGAAATCCATTTTTCCTTTACTCGTTTCTAACTTTTATGTATCCTCTTCTTAATAGAAGTTTTATTTATGTAAAAGTCACAGAAAAATAATTTACATGTGGGCTCCAAATACAATATAGAATATTTTTCTCTTTAAAACTATAAAATCTTGTGTTTTTTTCATGATATGACCTTGTACCTTGCAGTAGTATTTTCAATAACGAGGAAAACCATTTCCTTGAATGCTACATTTTAGAATAACCAGATCATTTATTAAGTTTCTTATTAATTCCGATAATAAAGTCTTAACTTAGAAATTAGGATTTCTACTCTTCTCCTCAACTAACTTAATTTATTTAGATTAACTTTTCTTTTGGAAAGTGTCCCATAGTGTTAGTGTTTCATTTATCATTCAGTGCATCAGTGTTGATGAGCTTTCCTGCAGTTCAAAATTCTAACATGTGAATATCTCAATGGGACTCGTCAATCACAGGGTTTCGTGTAATAACCTCAGGAAATTGTAACTCTTATTAGAAAATATTACAGTACTAGCAAAAATGTATACATATTGCTTCTGCTTTTCAACTCTTAAGGGATTTTGAAATGATTAGGTTCTATTTCTGCTGATATTCCATTTGGGAATAAGTATGATTTAAAATAACAGAATAAACCTGATTATTAAGAAAGAAGAAAAAGAATTTTATATATATATATATATATATATATATATATATATATATATATAGCTTGACATATTCCTTGTTCAAATGAATAAAATCTCAAAACCAAATTTATGATTCATCAATTAACTAAAGATATGATTTAAAAATATATAAAGGTAGAGATATATAGATACATATATTTTACAATTCAGTAAATACAATTTAACACAATAAAAATGAATGCAATCAATTCAGTTTAAAGCACAAAATTAAATCCTAGCTTCAAATTTTAATTTAAAATACATTATTTTAATTTGGATAAAATTGTAACAGTATTTTGTGATAGTATTCTGAATTATTATGTAATAATAGCAATTATTAAAACATATTTGTGATTCATCAAGGTTTGCAAATAACTTTACAAATATTTACAAATATTTCTTTTCATTATCACAACAATCCCTGGGAATAACTTCTTGCTTTTACATACAGGGAATGGAGGCTGAATGAGGTTGAGTTACTTGTCCAACGTCACAATACAATTAAGTGGTAGGAGTTGAATTTGAACTCAGGCCTTCTTGACTCTAGATCCATATGTATTTGCTAGACCATCTAGATGCATCTATGAGAACTACATATAAACAAAAACTAGTTAAAGTCAGTCTTGATTTCTTCTGCTTTTGTATACAGTGTATGTATTTATGCGTATATGTATTTTCCCCCATACGCTGAGAAAAGAATTTTCCTCTTCCTTCCAAAAGACTTGAGACATATTGACACTCAGATTTCCCACTTACCTTTTTCTAATCATCTATCCATGATCAAACAATTATGTAACATCCAGAGGCTGAATTAGTCACTATTTGAAATCATGTGATCTATTGTGTTTCTGCATCAGAATGTCCAAATTAGCAGCCTCCTTGAATGCCATTTATATGATTTTTTTGTCTTAAATATCTATTATGTGCTTGTTGTTGTGTTGGGTGCTAGGGACATAAAGACAAAATGAAAAGGTCCATACTGCAAGAGAATGAATATACTCCAGTGAATAATATGATAAATTCTTCCCAGAATCTAGCTAAAAATTTTAGCAAATGGGATAGATTTGTTGTTGGGCATGGGGCAGCAAGTGAATGTTGAGAAGAGGACAATCTAGGTATCCATGAATGAATGAATAAGTAAAAAAAAAAAAAAACCAAAAAAAAAAAAAACAAAACAAAACTTTATGTCATCACACATGGTAGTGATAATGATCTGAGAATGACAGTGAACTTTAAAGTGACTGCTAAGTAATGGTGCTGGCTGAAATATATAAAAAAGTCTATGAAGAGCAGTAAACATGCAACTTCTCCACCTGAACCTAAGTATTAGAAGCATAAGAAACAATCAGTTTTGGAGAGGGTTTAGAGATAAGGAAAGCTTATCAATGTTGATGAGCTTTCCTGCTGTTCAAAACTCACATATGAATATCTCAATGGGGCTCATCAATCACAGGGTTTTGTGTAATAACCTCAGGAAATTGTAACTCTTATTAGAAAATATTACAGTACTAGCAAAAATGTATACATATTGCAAAAATTATTTGTTAAATTTATCTCAGTGTTTTTTTTATTAATCATATTAAAATATGTTATAGTTTATTGTATTAAATTCATCTGTTCCTAACATTATATGTTAAAATGACTCCCTTTGCATAGCATCAAAACAAAAATAATTAAGGGGAAAGAGAAAAGGAACAAACATTTAGTAAGCATATATTCAACTATGTGTGAAGCATTTTACAAATATGTTGTTTAATTATACAAAGCTAAGGGCAAATTTTATTTTCAGAAATCATGATGGTCAGAATATATAATAGAAGAGAATCAGGTTTGGAGTCAATGAGCCTGAGTTTGAATCTGAGATCTGCCAAAATTAGGTGTATCATCTAATATCTCTCAGATCAGATAGTGTTTTACAAGGGGAGGATCTTAATCACATCATGATTCAACTGACACCCTCAGTACTGGTTCAATAGAATAGTAAAGAGTGTAAATCAGAGGGGCAGCCACCTATCCCAGCCAGAAGGTAATTTCCAGCTCCAGAAAACTGGCAACAACAGCTGGGACTAGATTGAGTTACCTCAGCACTGACCCCAAACACAAGGGCCCCTTGTGCTCAAAAGCAAAGCTCAAATCTGTGCAAGAAGCTTGGGACAGCACCACTATCACAAGCAGAGCTTTATTTTTAAAGTCAAAAAATAGGAAAGAAGAAAAAATAGAAGGAGGGAAAGAAGGAAGGAAGGAAAGAAAGAAGGAAGGAGACTTCCGGCCAAGATGGAGGAGAGGAGGCACACTGCTGTGTAACCTCCGAGTTTTTCTCTCACTATCCATTTCATTTCATGCCTCTGAATTAATTCTCAACTGAAAAAAACCTACAATTAGTTACCAAGAGAAACCATCCTTGAGACTCGTCAGGAAAGATCTGTTTTTGCGCGAGGGTGGGGACGGTTTTTAGATCGGGCGCAGGCGGCGGGCAGCGGCAGTGAGAGCACGGGAGCAGACTGGAGAGGGGGTGGGTGTGATAGCAGCCGTCTCTGCGGGGAGAGCTTTGCTACAGGATTGGATACTTTGCTCCGGCAGCAAGTCAGCAGCCCAGCAGAGAAGCTAAAAACACCGGGGGTAAAGAATACAACCCCAAAGAGCTGGAGTCTCTCGGGACCTGGCCACCCCTCCCCCACAGTGACTCAGCACGCTCTGGGATCTCAGAGCTCAGGCACAGCACAGTCCTGCTAGTGCCTCCCTGCTGCCCCCGCAGTCTGTAGAGGAAGCTTGGTAACATCACCCAGCCCCTCCCGCAAAGAAAGCAGCCTCCATTCAAGGGTTTTTTCTTCTGTTTCTTTGATAGTTTGTCTTTGATTATTAGACAGAATGAGCAAGAAACTGAAGAAGACTTTAACCCTTGACAGCTTCTACACAGATAGAGAGCAGACTCTAAATTCTGAGGAGACTAAAAACAGACAGTCTCCAAGTGAATCCCCAAAGGAGGAGATCATATGTTCCTCAGCACAGATGAATCTCATAGAAGAAATTAAAAAGGCTCTCACAAGAGAGCTAGAAGAAAAATAGGAAAAGGAGAGGGAGGCTTGGCAAAAGGAGAGGGAGGCTTGGCAAAAGAGTCTGGAGAAGTCATCCCACTCAGTTAAAGACAGAGTGGATAAAGAAATCAAATCCTTGAAAAATAGGATTAGTGAACTGGAAACCGAAAATAGCTCTCTAAAAAACAAAATTGGCAAATTGGAAAAAAATTCCATAGAACAAAAGAACTCAATTGGACAATTAGAAAAAGATTTTTAAAAAGTGAGTGAAGAAAATACTTCACTGAAAATCAGGGTTGAACAAATGGAATTGAATGACTCAAGGAGACAAGAAGAATCAGTCAAGCAAATCCAAAAAAATCAAACAATGGAAAAGAATGTGAAATACCTTCTAGGGAAGACAACAGACCTGGAAAACAGATCCAGGAGAGACAACCTGAGAATCATCGGACGCCCAGAAAAGTATGATGAAAAAAAGAGCCTGGACACTATTTTCCAGGAAATTATCAAAGAGAACTGCCCAGAAGTCATAGAAACAGAGGGTAAAATAGACATTGAAAGAATTCATTGATCCCCTACTGAAAGGGATCCTAAAATCAAAACACCAAGAAATATAGTGGCCAAATGCCAG
The DNA here is from genome assembly GCF_016432865.1 of Antechinus flavipes. Taxonomy (NCBI): domain Eukaryota; kingdom Metazoa; phylum Chordata; class Mammalia; order Dasyuromorphia; family Dasyuridae; genus Antechinus; species Antechinus flavipes. Next base: position 293,885,633 of record NC_067401.1, on the reverse strand, counting down.
AACCCTCAGACGAAGGAAAAAGTACTGCAAGCAGCTAGAAAAACCCAATTCAAGTATCGAGGAGCCACAATAAGAATCACCCAGGATCTAGCAGCATCCACATTAAAGGATCGAAGGGCCTGGAATATGATATTCCGAAAGGCTAAGGAACTTGGTATGCAACCAAAAATAACTTACCCAGCTAGAATGAGCATTTTTTTCCATGGAAGAAGATGGACATTCAACAAAGTAAGCGAATTTCACCTATTTTTGATGAAAAAGCCAGAACTTAACAAAAAGTTTGATCTACAATACAGAACTCAAGAGAAATCTAAAAAGGTAAAGATTAATCTTGGGAACTATATTTCGGCTATAAAGATGTATAAAGAATACATATATACCTTGTTCTAGAAACTAGATGTGGAAAGGACATTGTACCAGAAAAAGGGGAAAGTGGGGGTACTACATCTCATGAAGAGGCAAAGAAAACCTATTATATCTGAGAGAAAGAATGGAGGGGGATGAATATAGTGGGTATCTTACTGCCTTCAGAATTGGCTTTAAGAGAAAAATTTTAGACATATCCAATCTATGGTGAAACTTCTCCCACCTCATTGAAAAATGAGAAGGGAAAAGTGAAAAGGGAAGGAATAAGCTAAGCGGAAGGGAATACGGAAACTGGGAGGGAAAGGGGTAAGATAGGGGGAGGAACTTTAAGGGGGTGGGAGGGATACTAAAAAGGGAGGGCTGTGAGAAGCAAGTGGTGCTCACAAGCTTAATACTGGGAAGGGGGGTAAGGGGATAAGAAGGGAGAAAAGCATAAACCGGGGTTAACGAGATGGCAAGTAATACAGAATTGGTCATTTTAACCATAAATGTGAACGGGGTAAACTCCTCCATAAAGAGGAAGTGGTTAGCAGAATGGATTAAAAGGAAAATCCTACAATATGTTGTTTACAGGAAACATACCTGAAGCGGGGAGATACATGCAGGATAAAGGTAAAAGGTTGGAACAAAATCTACTATGCTTCAGGTGAAGTCAAAAAAGCAGGGGTAGCCATCCTGATCTCAGATCAAGCTAATGCAAAAATTGATCTAATCAAAAGAGATAAGGAAAGGCACTATATCTTGCTAAAGGGTAGAATGAATAATGAAGTAGTATCTATATTAAACATATATGCACCAAGTGGTGTAGCATCTAAATTCTTAAAAGAGAAATTAAGAGAGCTGCAAGAAGAAATAGACAGCAAAACTATAATAGTGGGAGATCTCAACCTTGCACTCTCAGAATTAGATAAATCAAACCACAAAATAAATAAGAAAGAAGTCAAAGAGATAAATAGAATACTAGAAAAATTAGATATGATAGATCTCTGAAGAAAATGTAATGGGGACAGAAAGGACTACACCTTCTTTTCAGCAGTTCATAGAACTTATACAAAAATTGACCATATATTAAGACAAAAAAACCTCAAACTCAAATGCAGTAAGGCAGAAATAGTAAATGCATCCTTTTCAGACCATGATGCATTGAACATTACATTCAACAAAAAGCCAGGGGAAAGTAGACCAAAAAAATAATTGGAAACTAAATAATCTCATACTAAAGAATGATTGGGTGAAACAGCAAATTATAGACATAATTAATAACTTCACCCAAAAAAACAAAAATAATGAGACATCATACCAAAATGTATGGGATGCAGCCAAAGCGGTAATAAGGGGAAATCTCATATCTCTAGAGGCCTATTTGTATAAAATAGAGAAAGAGAAGGTCAATGGATTGGGCTTGCAACTAAAAATGCTAGAAAAGGAACAAATTAAAACCCCCCATCAAACACTAAACTTGAAATTCTAAAAATAAAAGAAGAGATCAATAAAATTGAAAGTAAAAAAACTATTGAATTAATTAATAAAACTAAGAGTTGGTTCTATGAAAAAACCAACAAAATAGACAAACCTTTAGTAAATATGATTTAAAAAAGGAAAGAGGAAAATCAAATTGTTAGTCTTAAAAATGAAAAGGGAGAACTCACCACTAACGAAGAGGAAATTAGAGCAATAATTAGGAGTTACTTTGCCCAACTTTATGCCAATAAATTCGACAACTTAAATGAAATAAAAGAATACCTTCAAAAATATAGCTTGCCTAAACTAATAGAGGAAGAAGTAAATATCCTAAACACTCCCATCTCAGAAAAAGAAATAGAACAAACTATCAATCAACTCCCTAAGAAAAAATCCCCAGGACCAGATGGATTTACATGTGAATTCTATCAAACATTTAAAGATCAATTAACTCCAATGCTAAATAAACTATTTGAAAAAGTAGGGATTGAAGGAGTCCTACCAAACTCCTTTTATGACACAGATGTGGTACTAATACCTAAACCAGGTAGGCTGAAAACAGAGAAAGAAAATTATAGACCAATCTCCCTAATGAATATTGATGCTAAAATCTTAAATAAAATATTAGCAAAAAGATTACAGAAAATCACCCCCAGGATAATACACTAGGACCAAGTAGGATTTATAACAGGAATGCAGGGCTGGTTCAATATTAGGAAAACTATTAACATAATTGACTATATCAACAACCAACCAAACAAAAACCATATAATCATCTCAATAGATGCAGAAAAAGCATTTGATAAAATCCAACAGCCATTCCTAATAAAAACACTTGAGAGCATAGGAATAAAAGGACTTTTCCTTAAAATGGTCAGGAGCATATATTTAAAACCTTCAGTAAGCATCATATGCAATGGGGAAAAACTGGAACCTTTCCCAGTAAGATCTGGAGTGAAGCAAGGTTGCCCACTATCACCATTATTATTCAATATTGTATTAGAAACACTAGCCTCTGCAATAAGAGTCGAGAAAGAGATTAAAGGAATTAGAGTAGGCAATGAGGAAACCAAACTATCACTCTTTGCAGATGATATGATGGTATACCTAGAGAACCCCAGAGATTCTACTAAAAAGCTATTAGAAATAATTCATAATTTTAGCAAAGTAGCAGGATACAAAATAAATCCCCATAAATCCTCAGCATTTTTATACACCACCAACAAAATCCAAGAGCAAGAGATACAAAGAGAAATTCCATTCAAAATAACTGTTGATAGCATAAAATATTTGGGAATCTACCTACCAAAGGAAAGTCAGGAATTATTTGAGCAAAATTACAAAAAAAATTTCCACACAAATAAAGTCAGACTTAAATAATTGGAAATATATTAAGTGCTCTTGGATAGGCCAAGCGAATATAATAAAGATGACAAGACTCCCTAAACTAATCTATTTATTTAGTGCTATACCAATCAGACTTCCAAGAAAATATTTTAATGATTTAGAAAAAATAACAACAAAATTCACATGCAACAATAAAAAGTCGAGAATCTCAAGGGAATTAATGAAAAAAAATCAAATGAAGGTGGTCTAGCTGTACCTGATCTAAAATTATATTATAAAGCAGCAGTCACCAAAACCATTTGGTATTGGCTAAAAAATAGATTAGTTGATTAGTGGAAAAGGTTAGGTTCACAAGACAGAATAGTCAACTATAGCAATCTAGTGTTTGACAAACCCAAAGATTCTAACTTTTGGGATAAGATTTCATTATTTGATAAAAACTGCTGGAATAACTGGAAATTAGTATGGCAGAAATTAGGCAAGGACCCACACTTAACACCATATACCAAGATAAGATCAAAATGGGTCCATGACCTAGGCATAAAGAACGAGATTATAAATAAATTAGAGGAACATAGTAGGATAGTTTATCTCTCAGACTTGTGGAGGAGAAAGAAATTTGTGACCAAAGATGAACTAGAGACCATTACTGATCACAAAATAGAAAATTTTGATTATATCAAATTAAAAAGGCTTTGTACAAGCAGAACGAATGCAAACAAGATTAGAAGGGAAGCAACAAACTGGGAAAACATCTTTACAGTTAAAGGTTCTGATAAAGGCCTCATTTCCAAAATATATAGAGAACTGACTCAAATTTATAAAAAATCAAGCCATTCTCCAATTGATAAATGGTTAAAGGATATGAACAGACAATTTTCAGATGATGAAATTGAAACTATTACCACTCACATGAAAGAGTGTTCTACATCACTATTGATCAGAGAAATGCAAATTAAGACAACTCTGAGATATCACTACACACCTGTCAGATTGGCTAAGAAGACAGGGGAAAATAATGATGAATGTTGGAGGGGATGCGGGAAAATGGGGACACTGATGCATTGTTGGTGGAGTTGTGAACGAATCCAACCATTTTGGAGAGCAACCTGGAATTATGCCCAAAAAGTTATCAAACTGTGCATACCCTTTGATCCAGCACTGTTTCTATTGGGCTTATACCCCAAAGAGATACTAAAAAAGGGAAAGGGACCTGTATGTGCCAAAATGTTTGTAGCAGCCCTGTTTGTAGTGGCTAGAAACTGGAAAATGAATGGATGCCCATCAATTGGAGAATGGCTGGGTAAATTGTTGTATATGAATGTTATGGAATATTACTGCTCTGTAAGGAATGACCAGCAGGATGAATACAGAGAGGCTTGGAGAGACCTACATGGACTGATGCTAAGTGAGATAAGCAGAATCAGGAGATCATTATACACTTCGACAACGATATTGTATGAGGATGTATTCTGATGGAAGTGGATTTCTATGACAAAGAGACCTAACTGAGTTTCAATGGATAAATGATGGACAGAAACAGCTACACCCAAAGAAGGAACACTGGGAAACGAATGTGAACTATTTGCATTTTTGATTTTCTTCCCGAGTTATTTTTACCTTCTGAATCCAATTCTCCCTGTGCAACAGGAGAACTGTTCAGTTCTGCAAATATGTATTGTATCTAGGCTATACTGCAACATATTTAACATATATAGGACTGTTTGCCATCTTGGAGGGGGAGGTGGAGGGAGGGGGGGGGAAAAAACGAAACATAAGCGAGTGCAAGGGATAATGTTGTAAAAAATTACCCTGGCATGGATTCTGTCAATACAAAGTTATTATTAAATAAAATAACATTTTTAAAAAAATTGGAGAATGGCTTGGTTTCTTATAAATTAGGATCAGTTCTCTATATATTTTGGAAATGAGGCCTTTATCAGAACCTTTAACTGTAAAGATGTTTTCCCAGTTTGTTGCTTCCCTTCTAATCTTGTTTGCATTCGTTCTGCTTGTACAAAGGCTTTTTAATTTGATATAATCAAAATTTTCTATTTTGTGATCGGTAATGGTCTCTAGTTCATCTTTGGTCACAAATTTCTTTCTCCTCCACAAGTCTGAGAGATAAACTATCCTATTATGTTCCTCTAATTTATTTATAATCTCGTTCTTTATACCTAGGTCATGGACCCATTTTGATCTTATCTTGGTATATGGTGTTAAGTGTGGGTCCTTGCCTAATTTCTGCCATACTAATTTCCAGTTATCCCAGCAGTTTTTATCAAATAATGAAATCTTATCCCAAAAGTTAGAATCTTTGGGTTTGTCAAACACTAGATTGCTATAGTTGACTATTCTGTCTTGTGAACCTAACTTTTTCCACTGATCAACTAATCTATTTCTTAGCCAATACCAAATGGTTTTGGTGACTGCTGCTTTATAATATAATTTTAGATCAGGTACAGCTAGACCACCTTCATTTGATTTTTTTTCCATTAATTTCCTTGAGATTCTCGACTTTTTATTGTTCCATGTGAATTTTGTTGTTATTTTTTCTAAATCATTAAAATATTTTCTTGGAAGTCTGATTGGTATAGCACTAAATAAATAGATTAGTTTAGGGAGTCTTGTCATCTTTATTATATTCGCTTGGCCTATCCAAGAGCACTTAATATTTTTCCAATTATTTAAGTCTGACTTTATTTGTGTGGAAACTTTTTTTGTAATTTTGCTCAAATAATTCCTGACTTTCCTTTGGTAGGTAGATTCCCAAATATTTTATGCTATCAACAGTTATTTTGAATGGAATTTCTCTTTGTATCTCTTGCTCTTGGATTTTGTTGGTGGTGTATAAAAATGCTGAGGATTTATGGGGATTTATTTTGTATCCTGCTACTTTGCTAAAATTATGAATTATTTCTAATAGCTTTTTAGTAGAATCTCTGGGGTTCTCTAGGTATACCATCATATCATCTGCAAAGAGTGATAGTTTGGTTTCCTCATTGCCTACTCTAATTCCTTTAATCTCTTTCTCGACTCTTATTGCAGAGGCTAGTGTTTCTAATACAATATTGAATAATAATGGTGATAGTGGGCAACCTTGCTTCACTCCAGATCTTACTGGGAAAGGTTCCAGTTTTTCCCCATTGCATATGATGCTTACTGAAGGTTTTACATATATGCTCCTGACTATTTTAAGGAAAAGTCCTTTTATTCCTATGCTCTCAAGTGTTTTTATTAGGAATGGCTGTTGGATTTTATCAAATGCTTTTTCTGCATCTATTGAGATGATCATATGTTTTTTGTTTGGTTGGTTATTGATATAGTCAATTATGCTAATAGTTTTCCTAATATTGAACCAGCCCTGCATTCCTGTTATAAATCCTACTTGGTCCTAGTGTATTATCCTGGGGGTGATTTTCTGTAATCTTTTTGCTAATATTTTATTTAAGATTTTAGCATCAATATTCATTAGGGAGATTGGTCTATAATTTTCTTTCTCTGTTTTCAGCCTACCTGGTTTAGGTATCAGTACCACGTCTGTGTCATAAAAGGAGTTTGGTAGGACTCCTTCAATCCCTACATTTTCAAATAGTTTATTTAGCATTGGAGTTAATTGATCTTTAAATGTTTGATAGAATTCACATGTAAATCCATCTGGTCCTGGGGATTTTTTCTTAGGGAGTTGATTGATAGTTTGTTCTATTTCTTTTTCTGAGATGGGAGTGTTTAGGATATTTACTTCTTCCTCTGTTAGTTTAGGCAAGCTATGCCATTCTCCAATTGATAAATGGTCAAAGGATATGAACAGACAATTTTCAGATGATGAAATTGAAACTATTACCACTCATATGAAAGAGTGTTCCAAATAACTATTGATCAGAGAAATGCAAATTAAGACAACTCTGAGATACCACTACACACCTGTCAGATTGGCTAAGATGACAGGAAAAAATAATGATGAATGTTGGAGGGGATGCGGGAAAACTGGGACAATGATGCATTGTTGGTGGAGTTGTGAATGAACCCAACTATTCTGGAGAACAATCTGGAATTATGCCCCAAAAGTTATCAAAATGTGCATACCCTTTGATCCAGCAGTGTTTCTATTATACCCCAAAGAGATACTAAAAAAGGAAAGGGACTTGTATGTGCCAAAATGTTTGTAGCAGCCCTGTTTGTAGTGGCTAGAAACTGGAAAATGAATGGATGCCCATCAATTGGAGAATGGCTGGGTAAATTGTGGTATATGAATGTTATGGAATTTTATTGCTCTGTAAGGAATGACCAGCAGGATGAATACAAAGAGACTTGGAGAGACCTACATGAACTGATGCTAAGTGAAATGAGCAGAACCAGGAGATCATTATACACTTTGACAGCGATATTGTATGAGGATGTATTCTGATGGAAGTGGATTTCTTTGACAAAGAGACCTGAGTTTCAATGGATAAATGATGGACAGAAACAGCTACACCCAAAGAAGGAACACTGGGAAATGAATGTGAACTATTTGCATTTTTGATTTTCTTCCCGAATTATTTTTGCCTTCTGAATCCAATTCTCCCTGTGCAACAGGAGAACTGTTTGGTTCTGCAAATATGTATTGTATCTAGGATATACTGCAACATATCTAACATATATAGGACTGCTTGCCATCTTGGGGAGGGGGTGGAGGGAGGGAGGGGAAAAATCGAAACATAAGAGAATGCAAGGGATAATGTTGTAAAAAATTACCCTGGCATGGATTCTGTCAATATAAAGTTATTATTAAATAAAATAAAATTTAAAAAAAAAAAAGGAAGGAAGGAGAGAAGCAGGAAGAGATAAGTGGGGAAGAGGGAGAGAGAGAGACAGAGACAGAGAGAAAGGGAGGGAGGGAGGGAGGAAAGGAGGGAAAGAAGAATGGAGAAATGGTGGGAGGGAGGGAGGGAGGAAGGAAGGAAAGAAGGGGAAAGGGAGGGAGGAAGAAGAAAAGAAAAAGAAAGAAAAAGAAAGAAAGAAAGAAGGAAAGAAACACTCTTAATCATAGATAGCTACTATAGTGACAAGGACACCAAAATACCAACTCAGAAGAGGATGGAATGCCTATATGTGAAAGTTCAAAGTATAATACGAATTGGTCTGAAGCCCAAAGAATCTTCTTGGAAGAGCTCATAAAGGACTTTAAAGCTCAAATAAGAGAGATAGAAAAAAAATTAGGAAGAGAAATGAGAGGTATGCAAGAATCAACAGCTTGGAAAAGTAAAATACAGTTGGCCGAATTAAAAAAAAAATCCACTGAAGAAAATATATCCAAAATTAATTTTTTTAGGTTCCCCCATAAAACATCATTATCTTCAAACTTCTTGCTCAAATTTGACATTTTTGAGATTTATGAGATTTGTCAACTTACTATGATAGCAACAATAAGCTCACCTAATTAAGTTGAATGGTTGGACACCTTTTTTTTTTCATCTTTTATAAGAAAAAAGGAATCATGATATAACAATCAGAAGATAACTGAATATATAATCAGAAATGTGGGTTAATTGAATATATAATCAGAAATGTGGGTTCCGGTCTTGACATTATCACCAATTTGTTTCTTGAGGTAAATCTTCTCACCTTTTTGAACCCACCTCCAGCATCTATAAAAAATGAATAATCATAAAACTTGACTTACTTTCAAGATAGCACAGTATAAATTCTAAAGTACTATTAAAATATCAGATATTACTTTGATGGTTGCTATTTGGTCTTCATATATCATATTATAATTGATTTCTCATTTCCAGTTAAAAAATAACAACCAAGATTCATATTCCATTTACTAATTAATATTTGATGATGGTATGTAATTTCTATAAGGCTATTCTACCTGTGATTATAAACACAGATGCTAAGGAAGAACATCTTCTAAATATGCATCTGATCATTTTGTTAACTAATTCCTATGGTTATTGATTTCATCATTACTAAGAAGATAAGGAAAGAGGAAGAAAGACAAAAAAAAGGAAAAAAGGAGGAGAGGAGAAGAAAGAAGAGAGGACATGGGGGAAGGAGAAGAAATCAGCATTTATTAAGAACTTATGGCATGCCAGACATAATATATTACAAATATTATCTCATTGGATCTATATAGTAAGTCTATGAGGTAGATGTTATTATCGCATTTTACAGTTGAAGAAAGAAAAAAAAATAAAGTTGAAGAAAAGGCAGAGGCTCGATAACATTCTCAAGATCATAAAACTAGTAAGTTTTTGAGGCTGGGTTTGGGTTTAGGTCTTCCTGGTTCCAAGTCCAGTGTGTGAGAGATGTAGAAGACCCTTACCCAAAATGACTACTCAGAGATCATTCAGTAGAGAGCAGAAAAGTTGTTTATTAAGACCTCCGGAGGATGAGTCGTCCCATCACGACATAAGAAAGAGAAAGCTGGTGGTAGGAGGGCTAAAGGATTAGGAAAGATATACAGTTTTTATAGGTTCGGTTACAAAGGATTATATCATAGGTTGAGTAGCATTAAGAAAATAGGTGCCCTTTCCCCTTAATTGAATGTTAGATATGAGTGCCAACAGACTTTCAAAATTTAGATTACTAAGCTAATAGCATTCAACTAATAGTCTAAATATTGATAACATTGATTAGTGATAAATGTCATCATTTCAGGTTAAGTAAATATATCCAAAGTTTAAGTAAATATTGGCTAACACACAACATACTTATGCAGGTTACAGAGACACAGAAATAATGAATAATAAAATACAGAAAAAGAATTTAAACATTCCTGGAAGTTCTTCACCTTATCTCTCCATTCCATACAAGTGTTCTATCTACTGTCTCGGTTGCCTCTCGATGGCTAATTAAAAAAAAAAATCTAAGAAGGCTGTGATGATTTAGCAAAGTTTTTGGTAACCCTCCTCCCCATTTTTGAAAATTTCCCTGTTGGAATCCTTACTAACTGCTAACTAATTAGAGTTGATCTAATCTTACAAGAAGATGTTTTGGGCAGAACCTGAAACAAGGTACTAAGTAGAACTACCCATAATCCCTCTCTCTGGAAGGAGCATAAATAGGCCAATGGGCCAGTCGGAGAGTTCTTGAGAGGAAGACGCTACAAGTTGAGATTTCACCGGAATGACATGAAGACTGGAGCTGGCTGGAGGCTGAAGAAAGCAGAGGCAGAGGCTGAAGGACCAGACCTTTGGATTTAAAGACATTTGGAGAGAGCTCTTGGAACCAAGCAGAGAGATAGGCCTCTAAGCTAACCGGGCTATATTGGAGATAATAAAAGATCTGAACTTTTATCACCTGGCTGCGTTTTGAGAAGAAAAAGCTCACCACATTTGAACTCTTAACATTTGGCGCCCAAGCGTGGGAACCAAGGACCCTACTTTCACTGAAGAAGTCTCCAGTGACCAGGAACTGAGTGAGTACAACCTTTTTTGGCTGAAATGGGACAGATCCTAGGTAAAGATTCTCCATCCCCCACCCCAACCCTCCCCTCCCCCTGCCACAAACTGACCCTATCCACAAGGTCAAGAGACAGCCCGAGTGGTCACTGAATTCCTCATTCAAGCATTCGCAATTATGGGTGTGCCACAAGAAATAAAAACAGATAATGAACCGGCATATACCTCCAAACATTTTGAACACTTTTGTGCACAGTATAAGATTTTACACACTACTGGCATACCCTTCAATCCTCAAGGTCAAGCAATAGTAGAAAGAAGAAACAGAGACATTAAGACACTCCTCCAAAAACAAAAGAAAGGGGGAGCCACGGGTAACCCTAGAGAACTTCTAAATTTAGTTCTCTATACCATTAATTTTTTTAATCTTTGATAAAGATGCACTGGCTCCAGCAGACAGGTTTTATAACCCACCAGAAGAGCAGTGTCCAGTGCGAGCAGCTCCACTATCCTTAGATAATCGCCAGGTGATGTGGAGAGACCCAGAAAGTGGTGAATGGAAGGGACCAGATAGGCTAACTGCCCACCGCATTTTGGCACCCGAACAGGGACTAACAGACCCCTCAGTGGATTTCAGTGGAAAAGCTCCGATCCTGATTCAAGTGGAAAAGCCTCTGATCCTGTTCCAGTGGAAAAGACTCTTCAACCCAGAAATTAGGGTGAGTGCAACAAAGAAATTTTGTTAGAAGAGTTAAAGTAGAATTTCATCTAAGATGGGACAGATATTTAGAAAACAGCCTGTTTCTGTTCAAGGAAAATGTTTAGAGAGCATTGTCAAAGTTATGGAAAGCCAAGGTTTAATGCCTAGAACCTGGACAGAACTACTTGTGGCTTTCTGAATATAGTGAGCTCTGTAGGATACAAGCCCAACAAAATATTCAAAGTGGAGTTCATACTGCAATCACCTGTGACCTACTACATATAATGTAATACAATTGGCTATAAGAAGTTATTTAAGTGATAGAATGATGAAAAGGAAAGTACAGGAGGAAGTGCCAACTTTACTAGGTGAAAAGGAGGATGAATCAGATGAGAATGGAGTTAATTACAATTCTGAGTATGATACTTCACAGCAGGAGGAATTAGGTGATTCCACATCTCATGACCCTCCCCCCACAATGAACCCTTCATGGGTGGAACAAGGGGGAGGGAGAGAGACAGAAACACAGTCAGCTTCTCCTGTAAAGCAGAATTTGACAAGATTAGAAAAAGCATTAATTAAAGCAAAAAATGAAGGAGAAGATATATCTGATTTTATAAATGCATATCCTGTGATTGAAGAACTCAACTCCTCAGGTCAAAAAGAGAGAAAATACACTGCTTTTAATTTGGGAAAAATTAAAGATTTGAAAAAGGGTTGCACTCTTTATGGGGCTACATCATCTTATGTGAAGATGTTACTAGATAATTTGTCTTATGAAATCCTAACCCCAAATGACTGGAAATCCATCGCTAAAACTTGTCTAGAATCGGGACAAAATTTATTGTGGCTTTCGGAGTTTCATGAATTATGTAGGATTCAAGCCCAATGCAATAGGCAAACAGGAGCTATTGTACAAGTTGCTTTTGACCAACTAGCTGGTGAAGGTCAGTATGCAGAGAGTTCAGAACAAATTTATTATCCCATAACAGTGTATGAGCAAATTTCTAAGGCTGCAATAAAAGCTTGGAATTCTCTCCCTGGACAGAAAGATGGAAATAATGCTTTCACAAAAATAGAGCAAGGTCCCAATGAACCTTTTGCAGATTTTGTGGGACGTTTACAAACAGCTGTAATAAGAACCATTGGAGACAATGCAGCAACAGAAATAATGACTAAACATTTGGCTAAGGAAAATGCCAATGAGGTTTGCAAAAGAATTATATGGGGGCTAGACAAAGATGCTCCTTTAGAAGAAATCATAAGACGCTGTGCCACAGTGGGCACAAGTACTTATTATGCCCAGACTATGATGAACATGGAAAGACAAGGTCCTTCTTGGCAGAGGAATTCTAGAGAAACTCGTCGATGTTTTCAGTGCGGAAAAATTGGACATCTAAGAGCCCAATGTAGATACAGAGATACAATGAGAAGACAGGGTGAGAGAAAACCCAAAACCCCATGTCCAAAATGTAATGGAGGCTTTCACTGGGCCTCTAAATGTATATTGACCCAGAGGAATGAGAGGCAGGGCCCAGCTCTAAAGTATCAATCAAAGGACAGGTGGGGCATGATAGCAGCTGAGGTTACACCCAGAGAGACTTTAGAAATTCAGGATTCTGATGTCATCAACCAACAGAAAAGCAATCAGGATTACAGTTGGGAAGAATACAGGCCTTTTAAGACAACAAGACAATATCCAATGCAAACGACTCCAATGTAATTACCAGATGATGAGGAGAAATCCCAAATTTGGTAAATAGAAGGGAATTAGATTAACTGCTTGGGGAAGAGGATCTGCTTATATTTCCACAGATGGAGAAAGAATCAGATGGCTGACTATGAAACTGTTAAAAAGACTTTTAAAAGCTTCAGGAATCATTGGATTTCCTAACACAAGATGAAACTGTTTTACTTCTTGAAAAACCAGCAAGAATCATTGGGTTCCCTGAGATGAAAAATTGTTGATGAGACTTTTGCAGTACTTCAGGGCTTACAGGAACTATTGGATTCCTGGCACATGAACTAATGGACAATGGAATCCTATTGGACTGTTTCTAGGACTTATGGACATGTATAAATTTTTAGGTTGATTCATGTTGTTACATTACTACTAGCCTGTGTTATATTGCTATGTACTTATGTAAATTATGTATAATGCCTCCCACATTGATGGATTTATGTATACCATGTATATCTGTTACAAAGTTCTGGCCCATATTGATGGATTTATGTGTACCCCCTCAGAAACCCCCTATGTTTTAAAACAAAAGAAAGGGGGAGATGTTGGAATCCTTACTAACTGCTAACTAATTAGAGTTGAGCTAATCTTACAAGAAGATGTTTTGGGCAGAACCTGAAACAAGGTACTAAGTAGAACTACCCATAATCCCTCTCTCTGGAAGGAGCATAAATAGGCCAATGGGCCAGTCGGAGAGTTCTTGAGAGGAAGACGCTACAAGTCGAGATTTCACCAGAATGACATGAAGACTGGAGCTGGCTGGAGGCTGAAGAAAGCAGAGGCAGAGGCTGAAGGACCAGACCTTTGGATTTAAAGACATTTGGAGAGAGCTCTTGGAACCAAGCAGAGAGATAGGCCTCTAAGCTAACCGGGCTATATTGGAGATAATAAAAGATCTGAACTTTTATCACCTGGCTGCGTTTTGAGAAGAAAAAGCTCACCACATTTCCCAAATGAAGATATTGAAAAACAAATTGGTGATCTATTGAATCATGAACCATTAGGAGCCAGATGTCTATCTCTAGGTTACCAGATTCTGCTTTTTATATGGTGATAGTTACCAAACATCCCTGCCAAATCAGATAACAATTTGGAGAGTTGGCAGTCAAGGTGCTGTGCTTCATTGACATGTGTCCCGGCAGCTAATGCACTATCACAAGTGATACTAATTGATACTCAAGTGAATAAATTCAGCTAAGAGACTTATAATTAAAGAGGCACATGACTGAAGATGATGGATTCCCTTTTTATCTCCAGTGGTATTCCTTTCAGAATGGGATGCGCCATACATATTATGGCACAAAATAATGATCCCATGATGAAAAGGATATCATTCCTTTGGTCCTGGTAAACCAAGACTTTAAACCTCTATTATGTCTACTTACTTAATTAAATTAGTTATTATAGAGACTGTTATAAAACACCAATGGAAATGTTATAGGCAACAAAACTTTGAAGGAATAAACAAGAAGATCACTGAAAACACCAATGTTGACTCACTCTGATCACATCTGCAGATTATATTTTTCTATAAAATTTGTGTTTTGAGTTCTCAGCAGTCAACCTTAACAATATAGTTTAGCCTAAAGCAAGATTCTAGTACAAAGTTATGAATTACTCCCACCTCTCCCTTATATCTATGATTGGTGTTGGAGTGGTGGGAGAGCTCTCTGATCACAGGGCTATAAATATTAAGGCCAAAACCAGTCAGAACTTAAAAGAGTTAGCTGAATCAACACTGCCTTAAAAATCTAATGAAAAAGCATTCCCCTGAAATGAGATGATGAAGATAGCAATTGAAAACCTAGGATATCCCTGTCCTCAGTAGTTCACTCACAGTCCACAATGAGTCAGACATATTTGCCTTAGGCAGAAATCATTTCATTGTTTATTTTCCAAGATTAATATTCTCTTCAGTATGTATAGTTATCACTGCATGAAATTATATTGGCAGTGGGGGAAGACAAGAAAAAGCAACAGGGTTCACTTTGTTAAAATCCCAAATTCAAATTTGCCATTCCTTCTTTTTCACTGAAAACAAAAATCCTGTTCACCAAGTATTTATTATAAGGAACAAAAATGAATTTATTGAATTTAAAGAAGGGGGGGAAAGTATCTGAAATAGCTACCAAATATAATTCAAAAAAGGAAAGGGAAGATATTTTCTTTAATATTTCTAAATCTAAATGTACAAGATAGTTATTGAAAAATAGAGGAATCATCCATGTATAAAAATTTATTACAAACCAAGCATTTATACCTTATTAAAATTAGAATATTTATTACAAAAAGGCAACATTCTCTAAATTCAGGTTTCTCTGTCTAACAATTACATCATGAGAAAATATTTATAATATCTGTTATGACTTTGCCAAGATTCTTTATTATCTTCTTTACATTTTTCAGTGTTCATTTTTTTTTAAAAACACCTATTACTCTCAGAGGATGTTTAAGGTTGTTTGGTTGTTTGTTTCTTTTCCCAAGTGGTCCTAACACTAACCTCAAAGGGATCATTAAATGTAAAATGAGATTATATGTTCTAGGCTTAATCCTACAAAAAATAAACTGGATATAATTTTAAAACTGTGTGGTCTTGGTGAATGCTACTATTCTTATTCAATGCCCTCCACCTCCCTACTCAATGAAATCAAAGCACAGAATATTTTATCATGGAATGGATAACAGGGCAAGATAGGCACCATTTTGTGGAAGGCAATTAAGAATAATGAACTTAATTTTAGGCAGGTTGCATAATTGATGACTCTAAATAAGACACCAGTTCACCGGTATTTGGCATTGTTTTAGGAGAATGTTTTGTGTCCCTCTACTAATGCTGTTTGTCTTAATGCATCTTGCAAGAGTCCCATTAATCTGCACAACCTCAGCAAATGCAGACGACAGAGCAAGGCAGTTTTGGCAGAAGGACAAAGGACACTTTTCCTTTGGCTTATAACAAATCACTTTCATTAAGAACAAATGGTCTTAGAGCATTACTCCACTTTACCGCCTTCCCATCATGACAAGCCCAAAGGGTAAACCCAGTGTTCTCTATAAACAATAAAGAAAAGTTTATATCATTCAAAGAATGGGTCAGCAAGTGGGTAGCTAATTGTTAGGGCTAAACTTTATGGGGGAGGAAGATATGGAGGAAAGTAACACTGACTACATTGGTCTTTATATCTTAGACAATGATAAGAGAAAATAGGAGGGACAGTATTTTCTTAACTACTAGGCCATTTAAAAGCAAAGAGCTGGCTTTTTTGATGGTGCATTAACTAATAGCTTATAGACATTTTAGAGAAGTAAGCAGTTCCTTACACTCTGAAATCTGTCAACACTGCCCTAGATGTTCAGGGAATTACCATGTCTACAACAAGCAGCTTCAAGGAAGAATCAGAATATAAATAGATACAAAAAGACTCAAATTCCAAGTTTATAAAAACATTAAAAAAGAATTGTGATTTTATCAAAACAGTTTATCAAAACAAGTTCATGAGCTAAATGTGACCTTTTTTTTTTGCAACCCTTATTAAACCTTCCTTTCTCATCCTGTTTTCAAATAAAAAAGTTTCATAAAGATTATAATTTTATAGATGGTTCACAATGTGACCTCTGGCACATGGCTATTTTTAAAGCATGTTTTGATTTTGAAATAACTAAAAGGCAGTATTTAATACTTGAAAAATCACTTCCAAGCATGCCCACCAATCATTCTTCATAATGCTATTTTATGATTCCTATTATGGCATTACATCTTTACTGTGCATTTATAAATCTTCATTTTTCAGCAGACTATAATTCAGCTACATCTGGTTTCTAGGTAGAAATGATTCTCTATAAAGGGAAGAGGAATGAAAAACTGGCAAGTGGCTAAGCTAGAGCATTTCAAAACTGTATCAGTCTTGCTCCAGGCACAAAGTTGAAGTATGGAGAAGGCATCTTCAGAACTACACCTTGTTTTAGAATTAAGGATCAATTTGGAGGAGAATCCCAACTTAGCTGACTCAGAAGATTATAATTTTCCATTCTGGTAAGACCAAGAACATTAGAGAGTCATATCATAAAGCAATAGAGATATTTTGGATTTGCCTCAACTGTCTTTTTAAATAATTCTGAGCTACCTTTTATGTTCACCATCATCATCATTTTGGGGGGTGTGATATTGTCAGTGGTCTGTTTCTCCACAGGAAGCAGTATGGATTGTTGTGTGTGAGAAAAACAAGCACAGAACAGCCCTCATTATTAAACAAATCCTTGCATCTTCCTCACAAGGTAGATAATAAATAAATAAATAAAATTACCTCTCCTCTTTCCTCTATCCACACACAGATTTTTTTTTAAAAGTCTAGAACTGAATCATAAAAAGGCAAACGGATTTAGGCAAATGAATCACAAAATATCTGAGAATAAATATGGTCAAGGTTCTTTCCATTACATTCCAATGGGCAATATTATAACTTCTTCCCAAGGCATATGAGATTGAGTTCAGCTGTTGAGGCTCAGATCTGCAGCTTTAGGCTGAGTTTCCCTCATCACCATCACTAATATGTGGTTTTTGATATACTCATAGTCTGATTGCTTGCTGCTTCTAGAAGCTGTTGGTAGGAGGTAGAGTGAATTCAGGAGCCAGATATCATATGCAATAACAGGGAAGAATGTGAAAGATCAATGTGCTGCAATAGAAGAGCTACTTTTATAATCTTCAAAAGTTTACACCTGCCATTCATTTCCAAACATGCAAGACACTGCATAAATACTGTAAAACTCAATTTGTTTCATATCCATTTTTCCCTAGCTCTTGTGTAACTTCAGTGCAACAGGTAAAGTGTTGAGAAAACCATAAAGCATTATACGGATGCTAGCTATTATTATAACATCATTGTTATTGTTGCTGTTATTGTTATCATTATCATTTTTTTTCTCTAAGAGAATGAAGAGTTACAAAATTATGGAGTCTTGATTACCTTCTTTCAAAGCATCTATATTTCTTGTTTATTTTTTCACATTTCTATTTAGTGAATGAATAGAAAGTATCTATTGAATTCTTATTATGTGCCAAGCACTGTGCCAAGTATTGAAATAGGAATATAAAGCAAGGCTTTCCTTTGTTTCAAGGATCTTATAATCCAATAGAGAAGACATTACATATAAGAAAAGAGCATTGGTCAAAGAAGGGTGTTTCATTCTGTGAAGTCATGGAACAGTGAGTGGAGTAATCGGATCTTGGACTGGCATATCCTTTCCAAGGCAATGACAATGTTGATGGATTACATTTGTTAGAACAAGAAATTAAAATAAAAGTATGATCCTAAAAGTTTTGAGGTTCTTAAGACTTAGCACCTGCTGGTAGTGCTCTCTATAAAAGCCCATTTAGAGGGTGAAGCAGCAGTAGTAGCAATAGCAGAGGGGCCCAGCAGGAGGAAGATGAAGAAGCAAGGTCCTAGAGAATTCAAAACTACTGAGGAAATAAGCTCTTCTCCCCCACAATGTGATGCTCCAGAAATATTAAGGCCAAAATCATAGTTTTTTTTTTAATACAAATAAAGATAAAATTAGAAAGAAAGAACTAATACTGATGAAATACTGTTGGCATCACAATTGGTCAAGCAGCCACCAACATAAAGTTATGTAATGAGACTTATTCATAAATACTGTTAGGCACTCTACTTATAGTTAAGAAAATGACTTCACTTTTAATGATTTTCACTGTAAATACTTGATGAAAAAAAGTGGTTTTTCCAGATTATAGATCATAAAATTTATAAATCAGGAGACAAATTCTTTTATAGAAACAAAACCTTGATTTAAGAAATGTTTAAATAGGGTTGCTTATGGGTAGTTAGACAGCAATAATAACTCCAAAAAAAAAAAAAAAGAGAGAGAGAGAATGGGGAGGAATAAAAGTTTTAGTAGCTGTAGGCCTGGTGAGATTTAATATGATTTGAGAATGAACAGGAAGTGAGTGAAGTCCTGGCAGACCTCTGATCCCAATGTTAAGAAAGTGATATAAAAAGCAGCAGACAGAATATTCAAGCAACAGCTGCTAAATCACTGAGTTCTGTGGTTTCTTAAGAGGGGACCACAACCCAAGAAATAAACTGCTAGAAAATTACAATGGAACAAATGGAAGCTAATAATTCTATGAAGCAATGAGAAATTTTAAAAGTTAAGGCTAAACAACGAAAGAAAATGTAAGGCATCACAAAGCCAAAAGAAAAAAAAGTCCCCCCCAAAAAAATAGACTGGAGAGGAGATAATCTAAGAATCATTTGGCTACCTGAAAGTCATGATCAAAAAGAATTGAGAGATTATATTTTTAAAAAAATTGAATTAAACTACTAAGACCTCTTGCAATAAGATAAAGTAGATATAAAATCTATTGGTCATTTCCTAAAATGTCCCCCACAAAGTGATGCTCCAGAAATATTAAGTCCAAAATCTATAGTGTTTTTTAAATGCAAATAAAGATGAAATCAGAAAGAAAGAATTAATACTGATGAAATACTGTTGGCATTACAATTGATTAAGCAGCCACCACCATAAAGAAATGTAGAGAAATAAATTTCACTCTGAAGAGAAATAGAAGAAAAAGAGCAGATAGGAAAAGGGAGAATTAGAGGGAACCCAGATTTAGGGTGAGATTAACCCTAAGTAAAACAAACTCTGAGGTAAGCAAATTGAAAATTGAGGGAGAATCAATTAAAAAATGATTGAATAAGTTGAAGCATATAAATGTGATTGAATGCTATTATGCTTTAAGAAATAGTGAATAAGATGGTTTCAGAGAAACCTGGAAAGATCTACATGAACTGATGCAAATGAAGAATATAGCACCAAGAAAATAATTTCTGTCACCAGTATTCTAAAGAAAAACAACTTTGAAAAACTTAAGACATTTCAGTGATGAAATGATGAAACATGATATCGACTTCTTTACAGATGTGTTAATAACATAACACAAATGAGGCTTTTTTCTCTTACATGGTCAATGTGAAAATTAGTTTTTCTTTATTATATATGTTTGTAACAAGTCTCACTCTTTTTCTCAACTGGAGTTTGAGGTGGAAAGTGAAAAGGAAGTTTTTTAATGTTGAAAAAATTAATTAAAAAAAGACACAAGTTGATGCAAAGTGAAATGAGCAGATCTAAAATATAATGACTATAACAATGTAAATGGAAAGACCAGCAACCTAAAAGCAATAGAAAATGAATTTTTCAAAATTCAATGTTTCAAAGAATATACCTGGCCCAGTGAAGAGATATGAAAAAGGACCTCTTCACATTCCTTTGATGAGATAGAGGATAGGGAGAAAACACAGATGGGTATGTATATATTATCAAATTATCCCTACTCCTTCTTCTCTACCTTCTCCTTTTTCTCCTTTCCCCTCTTTCTCTTTACAATGCATCCTTCTGAAGAGCTGGCAACAAGGCAAAGAAACAAACATTTTTTAAAAGTGCTATACAGTTTGGAGAGCAATTTAGATGATATAAAATTATATCAATAAATGTATTTTTAAAAATAAAAATGACATTAATAATTGAGTGAAGAATGACTTTTAGAGGCAAGGAAATTAATTAAGAGGATTTTTTTTTACAATAATCATGGGAAATATAATGAGGTACCATGAGAATTGGGCCTGAAGTTAGAAAGAATTAGATTTGAATTGTAACCCTCAGCAAGTCATTCGAGTTGTCTGTGTCTTAGTTTTCTCATCTATAAAGCAAGGGAATTAGAACTATTAATCTCTAAGACATTTTCCAGATCTACATCCATGATTGTACAATTCTTTGTCAATGAGAACTTTAATTAAGAATTGTTGTCCAGTGCATTTTGTCTTCTTTTAAAAGTTCACTTGTCTCTGATATAATATGTCTCCTGCTACAGTTTCTCACTCTTCCTACAACTCCAATGTGGATATTCCTTCTTTAAAGCACTTGGCTTAGACTTCTTGCTTTAACTTTGAGCATAGGCTTTTTCATCTTTTCAGTCTCAGAATCAATTTTCTGTTTCCTGAGTTAAATTCTTGTCCTCTCTCTCTCTTGTCCTCCACTTTACTATATATGTAATGTTTCAATGTTATACAGATACAGTACCCTCATCATTGTAACAATTTTAACAATTTCATTCCTACTCTTATTTAGCTATTTGTAATAAATAATAGAGATAGGCTTCACCATTATTCTTCATGAGTAAGAACCACTTTCTAACAATGGTATTCCTGGCTGAAAAAAAATGCTTTAGGTCCAAATCTTGAAAGCCCATATGATATAGTGGGAAAAAACCTACACATATAATCAATCAGAGACCTGGATTTCAGTCTGGGTTCAATTTTGCCAACAAGAGAACTGCAAGAATTTATTAAAATTTTCAGAGACTCAGTTTCTACTCCTGTATAAACAAGGATATTATGTTTTTCTTTGCTGAGGCAATTGGGATTAAGTGACTGAAACAAGGATATTATTATGGCTATCTCCATAGTAATGCTTTATATTGTAATACAAAGGAACCAGAGGCCAGTTGATCTCTCTTTCCCTGAAGTTTGATGGGTAACAGAGTATTATTGGGAGGTTCTATAATTATCATAGCCCCAAAATTCCTGATTCCTTTGTCTTTACCTAAGACAGGACCTTACATGCACACATTGTGAGACTGTATTGTTCATATCTTCCAAAATTTTAGTTTAATAAAGGAGAAATATCAAGGGAAAAAATGCACAATTACAAATTAAAACTTAAGAGGAAAAAAAAAACACTTTCAAGTGGATAACAAATCATTAACTTTCTTTTTAAAAATAATTTATTTTATTCTGAACTTAAGAAACAAAAAAAAAGCATTTATATAACATAACAACAAAAAAAGACAATTTTACATTAAATGGCAAATTTATGATGTATAACTTACTATTCCTTTCAAATATATAACAAAATCATGATGTGATTTTTTTTTCTTTCCTCTTCTCCCCTTCCACCCTAGAGATGACTACTATTAGACACAAATATATGTGTGTACATATATATATATATGCCCTCATTTCACAAATAAGGAACATTTATTCTTGGAGGATTTACAGAATTTATTAGGAATCTGGAGACTTACAGAAGTGAAGTGACTTGCCCCAAATGGCACAGTCAGTCTACAAATATTTATGAATGACTAACTCTGCCAGGAATTGTGTGTAGGGATAAGACTGCAAAGAAACACACACAAAAAGAACTTATGCGACAGCATTACCCTCCCAGCTAATTTTTGGGATCTTTGGACATTACCATATTTTACCCTAACCTTCCTTTGTTGTCCCCTTTCTATCACTGCTGAGTTCCTTCTGGGGTCTTCATTTTGAGGAAGAGTCTAATCTTCCCAGGTAACTCTCCTATGTAGGTTGTGCTTCTGCTTGCCTGGACTTGGCCTCTATTCCTCTTTTATCACTATATCCCCTTTTGCTTTTCATCTACACTTTTTTATTGTGGACAAATACTGCCATTCTTCTTGCTTTAATGGTTATTCCTAGCACTTAGCACAATATCTGGCGCCAATAAGCTCAATAAATGTTTGTGCCTTGCCTTGATGTCAGAACTCCATAAGGATATATTGTAAAGGGAGAGAAGAAGTATAACTAGGAACAAAACAAGTGTATATTAGAATAAGGATTTGAACCCAATGAAATGTAAGCTTCTTGAGAACAGAGACAGTTAGTTTTTTGTAAACCTAAGGTATAGAATAGTACAAAGTAGACACAGTCTAAATGTATGTACTGAATGTGTTGTTGCTAAATTCAATGCTTTTTACAGTACAGTGATATAATGTTTTGTTAGATAGTTTATAGGTTTTATCCTTTAAAGTAATTAAAATGATCAAGAGACTAGAAAAGTCATCATATGAGGAAAGACTAAAAAGGTGAAGACTTGATAAATATATGTAAGACATCATGAAAATAATTATAAATAGGGTAAACATGAGCTATCCAAACCTAGAGTGCTAAAATTCAAAAAAGCCAAATTTAGGTAAAATAAGTAGCAATACTGTGCAATTTTACAAACTAAACTCAAGGAAAATTTTATTGAAAATGACTTGGTCTAAAAATAGAATGTATACTTATATGTGAAGATCTTTTAGACCAAGTCAGTCTGTCATTTTGTAGAGAAAGAAGCTGAGATAGAGAAAGGAAAAGTGATCATCAAAGAAAATGCCAGATTCAAGAATAGAAATGTGATGTCCTGATTTCCAAGCCTATGGTTTTTCTGTTAGATTTAGGTTTTTGAAATATTCATCAATAATGGGTTAAAAAGCCTAAATAGAATGTTTGAGGCCCATTCCCTCACCTCTCAAAGTCAAAAGGACCATGAGTATCAAAGTATCACTGGAGTAGAAATTAAGACATCTTACTCCAAATCCTTCCTGACATACCAACTATTTATATCACTCCAGTCAAATAACTTGCCTTCCCTGCATCTCAGTGTTCATGACAAAAAGGGGGCTGGTAACATTTGTGCTGTTTCACTAGGGTTTTTTTTAAAAGAGAAAAAAATACTATAGCAATGTGAGTTTATAATTATCATCATCATCCTCTGTTGTTATCATTACTATAGAAATAGTAGTATCATCATCACCAGCATCAATGGCAGCCCTGGCCTCTCATATTACTTCCATTGGAACCACTATCAGAAAATATCTTCTTGTGTAAATCTCCAGTCTTATATTATTTATACTTTTAGTGGTCTAGGTAAAAGTTATGTTAAAATTGGATTTTAAAACTTTTAGTTCTGTCTTTAGAAAACTGAAAAAAAATTCATAAAGGTTGTTTTTCTTTCTTTTTTTTCAGGTTAGTGAAAACCAACTTTTAGACCCTCCTCTGAAAAAAGCCAGGAGACTGGCTACTGCTAAGAGGATCAGTAAAATTGGTTTGAATGAATACTATTTTTAATTTACTTTGAATTTCAGCATGCCTGCTTCCTAAAGCTTCTCTGATGATCTGAAGATGCTATTCCTTCAAATTGTTAGCTTTCTTATGACTTTCAGCTTCAGCCTGGGAGATCTGACTCCCCAAATAGAAACTATATAATCTATCTTTTTAATATTTTTTTCAGAAATTATCCAAGGAAGGATTGTCCCATTGCTATTTTTAAAAATCAAGACAATAGAAAATGGAACATCATTTCATTTTTATTTTATCAATATAAAATTGTAATATGTAACTAAAGAGAAATAAATCATACTAGTCTGGTCATTTTTGCTCTGTAAGGACTCACATCAGAAGATTCCAGTTGATCCCTGTGCTGGTTCTGACTTCAATCTATTAGGTCAGCTACTTTCTTAGTGTCTTCCTGGACATGAAGAAATTAGACATGCTAGCAGAGGTTTAGCTCTTAACGAGCTAAACGAGACTGTGAAAGTATTAAGCATTCAGTTATAGTGTTATGAAAACAAATGATAAGTCTAAACAGGATTATATAAAACTCATTTATAAATTAGTAGACAAAAGTTCTCAGTAGATGGTACAGGGAAAGCTAGAGGGATTCATGAGATCACTAAGTGAAGAGAACTTGAAATAAGGGTGATTGACTAAGAGCAGGTCTGCAAATTAGCTTGCCAAATATTTAGAGAAATGATTTCAGTTTCTTCTTATGTCTTCTCACATCCACAGGCTCATACAAATATATTCAGGCAATCCCCATCTTCCAAATTTTTGACTTAGTAATGACTCTCACATACAAATAAGCTTTTTAGGAACTTGCTGATGATTATCCTTGGCAATACCATCTACCTCAAGAATTTTTTTTGAGGATCAAACAAGATAATATTTGTAAAGTACTTTGCACAGATTCTGGCACATAGTATAATCTATATAAATGCCAGCTACAATAATTATTATTAATCTTTTTATGCATCTTATCAATGCAAATATTATTGTTGTTCAGTTACTCAGTTGTGTCCAACTCTTCATGACCCCATATACCAAACAGTTCATGGGGTTTAATTTGCAAAGTTATTGAAGTAACTTGCTATTTCATTTTCCAGTGGTTTAAGATAAACAAATATTAAGTGATTTACTTAGATTCATACAGCTAATAAATATCTAATGACAGATATAAATGAACTTGTGTCTTCCTGACTCCAGACTTGGCACTCATTCATTGAGCCACCTAACTGCTTCATAGACAAATAGGAGTTAAGTGACTTGTCAAGTTTATACTACTAATAATTATCTGAAGATGGATTTGAATTCAGATCTTCCTAGCTTCATACCCAGTACTCTAGAGCCATCTAGCTGTCACTAATACAACAAAAAGTAATCTAATACATCCCAAGACATCATCACCAGTCATCTTGACTTGCCCTCAATGATTCTGGAAGAGAGAGTGAGGCTGATGATTTTGTGTAACTCTGCTCACTTAAATCCAATCTACACATGATGCTGAAATATTACAACCTTAAAATGTCATCGGTCCTTTTCAAAAACAAAGAACAAACTGCAGCAATAACCACCACAATAAATAACTTCCTCCACAATGGCCATTCATGTCTTTCCTTCTTGTATGACTTTTGTTCATGTACTTTCACAAATCTACCATAAGGGATCAATCCTACATTCTCAAAGATATCCTTTAGGTATATATCATATGGGAATCAATATAAGATGTGGCTCTGAGCTTATTCCTTGCTCTTACTAAATTACCCACCAACCTTCTTTGCTGGTAAAACATTTCTCTAATCATATCTTGTATACTTTTTTTTTCTGCAGGCAATTAATTCCTAACATACATCTCTCTATTGCCTTTTTTGGAAACTTACAACTTTAATTTCTCTAGAAATGGTAGACTTCATTGTTTTACAGTTGTGTGACTGTGGAAGATTATTTATGTTAAAAATGGAAACTTGAGATCATCAAAGCTACTGTACAACTGCCCAAAAGCAAACTAACCTGCATCTTTTTCCCATTTAGTGATGAACTGAATCCATTTAAAATACGTGTGCTGATGTCCAAGATCTGTGCCTAGATTAATCAAGTGGTTGTCATGGTTTAGAAAACAGATATGCATTTTTTGTGTTTACTTGTTTTTGTATATAGCTATGATAATAATTTGAAACATATGACTATCGGGAATAAAGATGTCTACATTTGTGTTTCTCATTTTTTTTTTTTGGAGCTACTGCAACTCTGCTTTGCTTATAGAATACAGCATCTTATTTGATGTGAGGATTCAATGCTTATGTAGTGCTATGCCAGTATCTTCCATGTTTCACAATGAATTCCAGTTGCTTCTTTTTGATCACCATGTGAAAACCTGTGTTGCATGAGTTATCTTTTAAAAAATATCTTTTAGCAAATATACAATTGGCATTCAAACAATGTTACCAACCCAGAGAAATTGTACTCTTTTTTTTTTTTTGAAGTTGTTCTCTTTATAGTTGAATTTGAATATTTGGCAATTTAGATCAAGAAAATATCTCAATGTCCAGTACCTTATTTTGCTAGGTACCTTCAGAATCTTCCTAAGACAATTCAAATGGAAACAATTTAGTTTCATGGAACAGCACTGTTATATTGTTCAAGTTTCATAGACATACAATAAAACATAATAGCGCAAGAACTCTTTGGAGCATCAGTTTGGTAAGCAGTTCAATACTTCTCTCACACATTCTCTTTCAGAGCCTCTCAAAACCTGAGCTACATCTGATTAAGTGTGCATCAGCCTCATCATCTAGATGTACATCCCTGGAAAGGTAAATAAGTAAATTGTTTATCAGCCTTTCAATTTCCCTATCATTTTTCTCAAACTAAGCTTGATGTTTGAGAGTATTTGAGAGCCAGCTGAGTAAATGCAGTGCTGCTTGTCTACCTAATCTCTAAAAGCTGCCCACTCCTTTTCTGCTCAACTGCTTCCAGATATGGCTCTGGTTTCCTTCTGATTTAGCAATGAATTGTTCCCATTTGGAGAAGCACTCTAATCTGTTGACATTAAATCTTCTAGTAGTCATCTTTTCTTGGGGCCAATGCTTTTGTTGAATGTGAATATTTAGCTTGGAGAAGTAAGTCTATGGATCAGTTCAGCACTCTGCTACACATCAACTTCATCACACTCACATCTTACCTATCGCTTCTCCTTACAATGACACAATTTTAAAACACCGGTTTATTGCAAGGGTATAACCATGAAGTCTTATTGTGTTTAGATAAACAGAAGAGAGTTTTGTTGATGAGAAGTTCATGAGATGCAAAAGTCTTCAGTAATAAGTAGCAATTGCTATTGTTTCCAATTCCATTCTTTTCAAGGACTCCCTTCCATATCAAGTAGTCTATGCCTACTCTTGCCTTGAAGTCATCCAGAATTTTAAGCTTATCCTCTTTCATCACATTGATGACACTAGTCTCCAGATCTTCATAAAGTTTTTGTTTGACCATATCATAGTTCATCATGGTGGGAGCATAGGTCATGATATTAGTAACATGGCACTTTCCTGCAAGTGGAAATTTTGTTGTCATAAGTCTGTTGTTCTCCTTTTTGTGGGCATATAAGCTTAATGACTAGATTCATTTTGATTGCACTGTGGTCCTTCCAGCTCTAACATTAGTAAGCTGGCCTGCATCTGCCAGCCTTGTTTCCCTCAGAGCTACTATTTGGATTCATTACCTGATGAATTCTCTTGCAACAAGGGCTATTCATCTTTCAAGTCTATTGAATTTTGTATTGTCCATAAGGATGCACATATTCCATATACCGATGATGAGTGGAATTATCTTTGCAAAAGTTTTTTCTACATTTTTTTTGTTTTAACTGTAGGGTAGTATTGTTGTCTTCTACAGTAAGTTGATCAGAATTAAGTGAAGCAGACAATTTTGTGGACACTTTTCTACATCTTTCCTCATGCCAGGAGGCAAAGTAAATTCCACTGCTGTTTCCAGAGAGAAGACAACTCTATGGCTTGGGCCACCTGTGTGCAGGGTTGTGACTACAGTTCCTATTGTATCTACATGTGCTGTTTTGTCACCTACCTGTTGCCATAGAATTTGATAGGTAATATCAAGAACTAGGGAAGCCCTCATCTAAGAGTGCTAGTCTTCTCTAAACTTCCATACATCCCATACTGACCTGAGTATGTTTTAATAATAAATTCTCAAAATTGTATTAAGATTTTACATGTAAAATTGTATTATTTATAAAAATATTTTTTCCTGTTTTTCCTGTTTTGAAGTATCTCCCATAATATTGAGACAGAAGGTCTCATTTTATAATTTGAATCCTAATGGATCCTTTTTCTAAATACTCTTCCTTCAGTGTATTGATGGCACTGTCCACATCAGATATAGGAATGACATTAGAAAGAACAAATAGTATGTAAAAACTGAAATTCTGTAGTTTCAGGCAAACCACAAGTCTCTATTATGACATTTTTTCTTATATCTCTATCATTAATAGGAATAACTTGATAAGATTTGACCTGGTTTTCACCACATAAACTAGTTACTTGAAAACCAAATTGAGGAGGTTGTACTAAATTATATTGTCATATTACTGCTAAGTTTTATCAAAATTACCTAGGTAATCTTGGTAAGTGAATTGGAACAAGGGAAATGGACCTTCTAGGAGATAGTTATACTGAAAATGAAAACGAGGCCAATTCTAGAATTTTCAAGGGATGATGCTTACAAGGACTAAATGACTATGATTGACTGGAACTCAAAATGAAATAGACTGATTAAATGGACATTAAGAATGATATAAGAGGAGACTTGATGTTATTTAGTATTGATTATATTTGTTTTGTTTTGTTTTGTTTATTTGTTTCATGTTTGCCTGCAAGAGAGGAATGTCAATTTTTTTATTGTTATGGTTTCAAGGCCGTTTGCCAGCAACTTTGTCAACTGAAAGCTTACTTTTTGCTTTATAAACTTCACCAAATCAAAACTTGCTTTATGACAAAATAATGTTAACTGTTTAACATTTCTCAGGTAGAATCCAAAGGGACCTCAGAACCCTCCAAAAATAGTTTAGTTATTATTCTACTTAATTGTATGAGAGGATTTCTCTGACATTGAGTTTTTTTAGTTACTTTGGTAATATGTACATCTACACTCTCAAATCAGTCCATTGTGAAACCTCTAAAAGTAGTTTAATCTGTAACCTGATTTAGTTTATTTATAGAATCTGTTTAATGGGAGTTTATCTACTTAAGGGATATGTGAAACTATGCTTTTGTTAAACTAACATTTATGACATTGAAGGAAACATGATATTATGATTTTCTGTGATATTCATAGTCACAGTAAACTTCTTTCCTCGCATAAATTGAAGTCCCCTAGTTTATAGTCATTAAAGCTTACTTAAATTGATCCCTCTTACTTGAGACATTGGGGAGAACTTGTCACCAGTCTGGACCCTATGCCTCCTTAAATGAATTATATAAAACTATCAACCAGATGGACTATAAAGAGGGCAGCTAATTCAAATTGTTTTAGGGAATTCTCTTTGATACCTTAATATAGATTTTCTGCTTTTATAACTATTTTCTCACTAGTATGAATGCTGGGTTTCAAAATTCCATTGACTATTTTATTTTGTGAGCCTAATCTGTTCCACTTATCAACTTCTCTATTTCTTAGCCAGTACCAAATGGTTTTGATGGCTGCTGCTTTATAATATAGTTTTAGATCTGGTACAGCTAGACCACCTTCATTTGCTTTTATCTTCATTAATTCCTTTGAAATTTTTGCCCTTTTGTTCTTCCAGATGAATTTTGTTGTTATTTTTTCTAAGTCATTAAAATAACTTCTTGGAGCCTGATTCATATAGCACTAAATAAATAGATTGGTTTCGGTAGTCTTGCCATCATTATTGTATTCGCTTGACCTATCCAAGAGCACTTAATATTTCTCCAATTGTTTGAATCTGAATTTATTTGTGTGGAAAGTGTTTTGTAGTTTTGCTCATATAGTTCCTGACTTTCCCTTGGCAGAGAGATTCCCAATTATTTTATACTATTGGCAGTTATTTTAAATTCCATTTAAAATAAATTTTATTTTAAATGGAATTTCTTTTTGTATCTCTTACTGCTGAAATTTGTTAGTGATGTATAAAAATGCTGATGATTTATGTGGGTTTATTTTGTATCCTGCAACTTTGCTAAAGTTGTGGATTATTTCTAATAGCTTTTTAGTAGAATCTCTGGGGTTCTCTTAAGTATACCATCATATCATCAGCAAAGAGTGATAACTTGATTTCCTCATTACCTACTCTAATTTCTTTCATCTTGTTTTCATCTCATATTGCCAAAGCTAACATTTCTAATATAATATTGAATAGTAATGGTGATAGTGGACAACCTCGTTTCACTCCTGATCTTATTGGGAGTGGTTCTAGTTTATCCTCATTACATATGATTTGAAAACTCTCAATAGTCACAAGAAAAAAATTCTCTGAATCACTGATTAGAGAATTAGACATTAAAATAACTCTGAGATACCATCTTTTACCTATCAGATTGGGTAACATGACAGAAAAAAGAATTGGAGAGAATGTGAAAAAAAGCCTAGCCTCCTTCCATGCTTGCATGTGATCAAAACAGACCTTCCCTGGCAATCTCAAGATTATCTTCTGTTGGTAATGTGTCATACTCCCAGTATCTGTGAGTTCTGACAGTCCAGCACTAATTCAGAAGCTGAATTTTGTATTTTTTTTTGTAAATAGTTTATGGGTAGTAGGGTATTATACCCTACTATAATGTTCTTCTTTTCTCTAAAATATATTCATTCTCTGGGAGCAGATTTCTTGGGGGGTTCTGGAGGCAGCCTTTGTTTCAGTTCAGAGTAATAATCACCTCAAATGCAGCCAGCTGTTAAAAGTTCAGTTCCTTTATTGTCTCTTCCAAATTAGCCCAGTTAGTTTTCTTATAGGCCTATCTCCCTCCTTGGTCCCAGGATCTCTTGCAGCTTGTCCTTTGTCTCTTTCAGCTTAGCTTCAGCCTCCACCTCCCTCTGAATCTCCAGTTCTGAATCTTCTCCCAACTGAATTCTGGCTCTATCAATCTCCCGAACTGACTTACTCCACTGACTCCTGACTGAGGATCTAAGAGCTCCTTATATATGATCTCTTAAAGGTGTGAACCCAAAGGTTGACTCCTCCTCCAAGAGTGGGATTATGGGAGATGTAACTTGTGAATCTCCCTGACTTGTGAACTCTAATGTGTGAGTTAATGTGTGAACTCTCAAAGGTGTAAACTTAAGTTCATAAGCATTGTTTCTATCAATTCCAGTGTGTTAATACTTTGTAAGGATTCTCACAGTAGGGGAACTCAGAAAGAAGTGTGTGTCTTCTCCACCATCTTGGCTCTGCCCCCTCAATTTTATTGGATGTTTAAGGTTACTCATAGGTATCTCAAATTACATCCCTTTCAAGTTGCCCTCCCAGCAACTTTGTTTAACTATGTACATATGATTTGTGTATGAGAACTCTTATCTAAATCCTATATAATGTAAACCCTTCGAGCCTGGAGGGAAAGGAGTCACATTTTCCTTTCAGCTGACTTTCCTTTATTAAACAACCTATTAAATTTCTTTCTAAAATTATTTCAAATTTGGGAGTTGTTGTTTTTTGTTTTTGTTTTTTCTCATGAATCATACATCAAAAAGAATAGTAAACTTTTTTGTGGACAGGGACTGTTTATTAGCATAGTTCTTGGCACACATTTGGATTTCTTGAATTCTTTATTATTAATTCTTTCAGATAGGTATTATTACCTGATTAACATGTAGCATCAATGGAGAAATAGTAATAAAGAAATAGATTTTTGCTTTGGTGAGCAGTTTAGGAACTCTGAAAAGGCTGTTCATTTTCCCATATGCACACCAGTCTGTTGTCATCCTCCTACTCATTTCTGGACTTAACTCATTATCCATTGTCCAAGATACACATTGAAATATTTGTGTGAACTCAGTCATCTGGCTTTCTTTCTAACATCTAGCTGAGATTATATACATTGAGGAATAGAAGGCTTAATTAGAGTGTTTGAGTGGAATAAGAGACATAAATTTAGAGCAGGGAGCTAGGGGCAGTAGGTGCAGCACTAGGACCAATGATCTGGGAAAGTGGCCCTGGAAGATGAGGAGGTGGAAGTATAGGAAAGCATATATTTCATCTATTGTCATGTTTTGCCTGAGGTAATTCTATGCCTAGGAATGGAGAAATAACACATTTTTTATTCCTCCTCTTCTAATCTTTATCCTTTTCCTATGGTCCTATGGTCTCTGAAGCCTTTGTTATTGATACAATCATGTTATATTATAATTTAAAGGGGTATTTGCAAATAAGACTATGAATTCATTTCTATCTTATTTCATTACTATTCATAATATTTTTTCCCGTATAAGGAATTTGGAGCTCCAAACAAATCACATATAAATACATTGTTTTGGAACACAAACTATTTCTAAAGTGTGGATTTTTTCCCTATATAACATATAACAACATAATGTCACAGATATTGAACTACAAGGGAGCTATGAGGCACTCTAGTTGAATATTCTTCTTTCATAGATCAGGATATTAAGTCCCAGAAAGGTTAAATGATTTATACAAAATCACAAAGATGGTGTCACAGACAAAATTTGAACCCAGGTCCTCTGACTTCAAAGTCAGTGTTGTGTTCACTGTACCATACTCTCCTTTTGGCATTATCCATTTTTTTCCTCATTACAATCATAAAATTTATTTACCTTTTAAGGAATATTATTTTGCAATCAAATTATTGGTTCTTGTATGCAAAGAAAGCTTTGCTTTATGTGTTTTAGTTTTGTTTAAGGAATTTTTCTTTTCATATTCCTCATAACTTTCTTTGTTGTTCTTTTTAAGGTAGGACAGCAGCAGGCATACATGAATAATGTACTAGATTTAAAGTGAAAAGACCAGGTTCATCTATGGAATATCTATCTGACCTTTCTCAAGTTCAGTTTCCATGTAGGGCTTGAAGTAAATGGTTTCTTAAGGTTCTTCATCCTATGAAACACTGTTTGAGCAATGATATCCACAAAAATTTGTCAACATCTAGCTTTGTGAAGTGAGTAATGGTGACCAACTAACTGCACTCTGCTCCCAATTAAGTTGTCAACTATATTGTAATTACAGACATCCTAGTTTTGTTTTGATGTTATCCTAGAATTGCATTACATAGCACCTATAAATGAGACCATCACATAATGAAACCCTTCAGTAGCTAATTTATGTAAATGGACTCAAAGATTATTCTTCACTCAAAACTATCTTCAATAGCAAATGTTAGAGATACATTCCAGAATATTTCCTCTTTTTTGAAACGTTTATAAATTCCTCTTCTTTAACAGTTACATTGCTGACAAGGCAGAGAATCATTTTCTGAGGTCCAGGCTGCTCAAAGATTTTTGCCAGTCCCCATCTTTAAAAAAATCCCCCTACACTTACCTAAATCTTTTGTCTCTCCCTGCTTTTCAACTTCAAACAGGCAAGTACATTTCACAATTGATGCCGTGTTTCTGAGAACTGGGTTTCATCCATAGTACACATCTTCTATGAAAAGGTTGCAAGAATTCTGCCCATCCATCCAGTGTATGTTCTCTGTTTGCTGCTTGACTGACATTTCATTTCATTGCCTGGTGAATGACACACAGATCACATTAAAATTTATTTTGTAATATGAGTTCTCAACAGTCTGTGCTCATAGGAACAAAAGATGTTTTCGTTTCTCTTTACTTCTGGAAAAGAGAAAGAGAGATGGAGAAAGAGAGAGATACACATAATATATAGATGATACATGTGGGAAAATAGATATGTGGTTTGTTTAAATGCATTTTATACAAAATAAAACATTATGACAATTTTTTCTTCCAAAATGGATTTGTAAACATTTGATACATAGTTCATATGTGAATTTTATCAAATAGCAGTCATTGAATATTAGTTGACTGACTATTTAATAGATTCAGTCACCCCAAAGGATGGTTTATTCTTTCATGAGACTTGAATTTTTTTCAATAAAAATGGATATGCAAACTTTATAAATTCCTAGATCTAGAGCTAAAAGGGACTTTAGGCCTTGGGGAGGGGGGGGAACACTGTACAAAATTAGCATGGTAGTGAACCATGCTATTTTGACATCTAGTCTACTAAAAGAAAAATAAGTAAATATAAGACTAGAGGATGTTGAGGATCATCTAGTTGAACTCCTTTATTTTATATGAAAGGAAATGGAAACTTAAAGAACTTAAGTGATTTGTCCAAGGTCACATAAATGGTAAGAAACAGATCTCAGATTTAAGTCAATTTGTTATTGTATCAAAGTATGTGATAATTTTCTCATTTCTCTTGGATTTGATGCTCCACCCAGCTATGGTCCTGAGGAAATAATTGCCATTTAGAAGTACCCTCTTTACAGAAAAGGAACAGAAAAAAAAAAAGAAGGGAGGAAGGAAGAAAGGAAAGAAGTGAGAGAGGGAAGGAAGGAATGAAGGGAAGAAGGAAGGAAGGGAGAGAGGGAGGGAGGGAATGAAAAAGGGAGGAAGGAATAAGAGAAAAGTTAACTATGTAACTATTATCACCAAGGTTCCTCCATTGTAGACTCCTAAAATTATCTATAGCTCCCCAAAGAGGATTCCTCTGTCTAAGGCTCTCCGTGATCTTGTTTCTTAATTTCTCATTTCCTTCTCCCCATAGTTTCTGATTTGGGGGAATAGATAGTCATTCTCTATTCCATTTCTTTTTCATTATGTGATTATGAGTGATTATGAATCTTGTATGCCTATTCTCAATTTCCTCCAGTTGATAAGCATTTTATATTGTCCTTCAATCAGTTTATTAGTTGTTTGAGAGGCAAGAAAACATAAAACATTCCTAAAAAAATCTGCTCCTTTTGCGTGTTCTATGACCACCATAGCAAGGGACAAAATAATCATGATTGTGCTTAGAATTAGTTATCCTTAGGAGATATATCAAAGTTCTTATGGTATTGTAGCAGGCCAGTAAGCATGTCTTACTACTTCTACTAGAAATCTGAATGGAAACTCATCCACAGCAGGAACCCATTTTATACTCCAATTCATTAGAGTCCCCCTCATAACATTCATTCATTCCACAAAGGACAAATGGGATTTAAAAAGATAATAAAAGAATAGGAGCAGAAAATGAAGAATTTATGAATGGTGGTGCTACAAAGTTTATAAAGGTAGTTGGTTCCCACCTAAGGCAATTCAGATGAATGAACAGCCAAATGGCAGAACTAAAGCAGTCTTCTTTTTGGCACTCCTTGCACATGGCATAATATAATATCTCACTAACATCAATGATTATGTTTCCTATCCTTCATTTATACAATTAAAAACAAAGAAGTGGGGAAGTTTGAGCTTCAACTCTAAGATTTACTATCTCTATGATCCTGAGCACTTTTCTGGGCATCTCTTTTAGCTCTAAACAATAAAGGTTTAGGATCATAGCACCTCTAGGTCCTATCCCATTTTTCAGTATATAATCCTACAACCAAATATATGTAAATAGGGAGGATGAATTCAAAATCCCATTTCATGTAGGAATTAAGAAAATTATCATTCACGCCCTTGTAGCTATTTCTGTTCTTTCTTCCCTCCCAGGTACAGGGAATACTTTCTCCACTATAAAATTCCTTGTAGTCCTGGCATATGTTCAAATGTCATTTGTGTCCCAAAATCATCATTCACTGATGAACCTGGGACTGCAGCATGTATTCTGCCATGCAAATTTCATCACCTGTCACTGTGATTTGCTTGCCAATCAGAGCCCTGCTAATCTGGAAGGCCCATGGGTTATGATTTGATCTCTCTGAGGATGATGCCGACAGATTATGCAAACCTAACTAGGTTTATAGCAATGGATTCCTGCCTATCCAATATCACCCTGTCACAGGAGACACTAGGAAATATCATAAACATCCATCACTGAATAACAGGATCAGCAGGAACACAACAAACGAGAAGATGCTGCCCAGACATGAAGCTTTGGCCTTAGCCTACTAACCTTTCTGGCATATAAAATATTGAACACAGGTTGGGAACTTCCACTGTTACTTTTTTATTTAAAAGAAAGCATAGAAATATAGGATAATAAGATAACAAAAGTAGGTGAAAAATTGCATCTACTGGCACTGCCTTGAAAATGGATGGAACCTGAGGCATTTCAATGCAAAAGGATATCTTATTATGATAGCCTATGGGTATTACTGTATTTGGCATAATGGCTTACAAAAAGTATGGAGTTAAAAGTGGGGATAATGGCAGTGATATTGGGTCTGATTGATGACAACCTGATCCCTCTTACAGGAAGTATGGTATATCTCTTCTTTTTTTTTTGGCAACTCCCATCATTCATATCAAATGCAAAGTCTATTGAAGGTTACCTCAAAGTGCTCTTTTCTGAGTGTAGAAGAGAAAAACTAATTACTGTACAAACAAGCATGTGACATGGTCACTTTTAGCTCAGATCCTTGACTTAGGAGTTAAAAGTTATGGTTTTTTCACAGTCTCAGTTCCACTGCAGGAAGGGTGAGAAATGCAACCAAATAAGCATTGCACTAGAAGTCAAGAAGATATGCACTAAGCCACTCAACATGATAATTTCTGGGCCATTTTTCTCCTCTTTAAAATAATGACTCAATATAAAATAGTTCAATGGAGAGAATCCTCAGTTTGCTGTTAGAAGACTTTGGTTCAAAGAACATCTCACCCATTTATTACTACTATGATTTTGGATAAGGCAATCAACTTCTGCATATCTTCATTTCTCTATGAAATGATGAAGTTGAATTATATTAACATTCTCAAATTCAAATGAAGTCAGATTCCTGCTTTGGTATGTTGGCTTAGAAAATCACAAATTAGTATTATCTATGTTATATTGTATTTTGTTAAGCATTTCCCAATTAAATTTCAAACTACTAAAAGAATTGGCATAGCTCATTCCCATTGATTTTTATCTTTTTGTTTCTTTAAAAGGAAGCTAGGGCAGGAATTGTTATCACCAATTATTTCTATTTATCCAGGTACACAGAAGTATCTGAAGATAAAAGTCAATGGGAATGGGCTATGCCAATGCATTCTTTTAGTAGCTTGCCCAACAACAAACTGTAGACTTTTCAAAACTAGTATCAGTTCTTTTAACACAGTTTGACATGAAGGCTTACAAACATATTGGGCAAAATGTATTTCTACATAAGTGATTAGATTAGAACAAAATGACTTGGCGGCTAAACCAATCCTGCCTTTTAATTCTCCTTTGTTTTGTGCTTTCTTTTTCAGTGTTCCTTCATTTCTGGAAGTTTTCTAGAATTTAAAAAACTCCATCAGAGTTCCATCATCATCTTGCTCCTGTGTCTTTACACAGAGAATACAGAAAAGAGACTTATTTGGGGCCAAATGTCTGCAGCCCTGGCCTATTGCCAGTGTCTTTTCCTGCACACATGTGGTTGAATTGGATGCTACCAAGATGTCCATTTGTTCTGACTGACTGCAGTCCATTTATGTGCTTCTCTACCAGTGGAGGGGAGCCAAATAGATCCTGCCTAAAGTTCCCCAATGCCCCATATTGAGACCAAAATATCAGTCTGCTTGCTTCTTCACAATGGGAGTCTTATGGAAGACAAACACTAGTTTGTGTGCTTCTTGCCTGCTAAAGAAATGTGTTGCAAATTGGAATTTGCTATTGCAAGAGAACAAATCCACTAGAGACACTCCCATAAGGGATTTAGCCTAAGGAAGGGCACTAGATTCAGGGAGGTG
The DNA here is from genome assembly GCF_016432865.1 of Antechinus flavipes. Taxonomy (NCBI): domain Eukaryota; kingdom Metazoa; phylum Chordata; class Mammalia; order Dasyuromorphia; family Dasyuridae; genus Antechinus; species Antechinus flavipes. Next base: position 293,847,857 of record NC_067401.1, on the reverse strand, counting down.
CATCATTAATTATGGCTTCTACAGGCAGGTGCTTACCCTGTTCATCTGAGGGAAAAAAAAAAAAAAGCATTGAGGGGCTTTGCTTTGTACAGTACCAGTCAGCCAGCTGACACCATCCTGCTTCTGTCCCCCGAGGAAGAAAAAAAGGTCTTTTTAAAGAAACTAACAGCACTGTCTATGTGTATAGCTACAGCATGCTCTGAGCTCTCTCCTGGGTACTCATGGTACCAGGAGAGAAATTAACATGAAAAACAAATAAGTTCTATGAAGTACAGATGATGGTATAAATGTTGGAGAGGATGGAAGATAAAAGAGATTTAAGATTTTAATTTTCATGTATCTTTGCTTATACATATATGTGTGTGTGTATGTTTTTTGTAAATATACTGTTGTTTTAGAAAAGAAAAGCGGCTATCCCTAACCATTGTAGGATTAAGAAAATACAAAACCTTATCTTCAAAGTATTATTTTACAAGCCTAGGTAGTATTGAATTAGGAGTAGGGGAAAGCAAAAAAATGCATATTTTCTAGAAGGAATAAATCTCATAGGGCTGATTGAATTCTTTCTATGATGAAATAAAATGCTTAGAGAATTAATATATGAAATCAGTCAGATTGTGTAAGGGGAATGACCCCAAATAATGAGGCAAAATCCATTGCTGTTTGATTGAGGTTTTGATTTCCAGAAATGATAATAACATTGTGTTCAACTCATACTAGGATCAGGTGTATACACAAAGTCTAGTATCCTGCCCCAGGAGACAAATCAAAAGGGATTTTCCTCAGGATCTCTTGCTTAGAAATCTTAGATGTCTTTTTTATTAATGTCAGAATCAGTATATACAGTGGATGCAGAGCTAGCCTCAAAGTCAAGATAATCTACATTCATGTCTCACATTCAAGTTCTGACACATGTTTGCTGTGTCATCCAACCTCTCATTGCTTCAAACAATTCTCTAAAGTTGCAAAGAAAAGATAAAACTGCACTGATAAAGAGTGTTTTCTCACTTGATAGTTCTCCATAGGAGTGAAACCATAGGTCTATTTCTTAGCATATTAATTCATGTTTTAGATCATGTGGGTATTATTTCTATTTCATAATTCCCACCATGACCTTTTCAAGTGAAAACTTGCCCCTCATTTCTTCCATTTTCTAAGTTTTTGTTTGTTTCTTTTTGTTTTTTATCAGATATTCACAACAGAATTGCAGTTTCTGGATGACACTGAGAAGTGACTCTGAGAAGAACTTTAACAAAGCATTTGCAAATCTTAAAGCACAATACACAAATTGATGATGGGATCTATATTTTTCTTAGTCTCTTTTTCTTACCCTTGATCTCCAGCCTAAGTTATCCCTGCTAAAGGTGATTGCCCACAAGACTCTGTCATAGGCCCTTCTCTTTGTATTCTTTTGCTATTTGGTTATCATGGATTCAACTATCTATCATATCTCTATTGACAATTCTTAGATGTACTTATTTACTACTCAGCCAAATATAAAATAAAAAAAAAAGGATTTTGGTTTTTAAAGCCTCTTCTCTGTCCTGATCTTGTCTAATGCTTTTTAGACATCTTGAATGAGATGTCCTGTAAATGGACTTTTTCCACTCACAACCCCTTTTCACCTAAGAAATGTTTATGCAACCCCAGCTATTCAAGTTTTTAAAATAGGTATGCAAATCAAACATTTAATGATAATAAATCATATTTTTGACTCCCACATTTAATTACATGACCCCATTTTGGATCACAACCCACAGTTTGAGAAGTTTTACTGTAAACATCCCAAATTCAGTATCTTAAAAATTGAATTCATTATTTGTCCCCTAAAACATTCTCTTCCTAAGTTCCCTATTAAAGTTGAGGGCACCCCTCCTCCCATCACCCAAGTTTATAACTGAAGTATCATCCTTTTTTTTTTTTTTTTTTTTTTTTTTTGCTGAGGCAATGGGGGTTAAGTGACTCTCCCAGTGTCACACAGCTAGGAAGTATTAAGTGTCTGAGATCAGATTTGAACTCGGGTCCTCCTAACTTCAGGGCTCATGCTTTATCTACTGTGCCACCTAACTGCCCCTTAGGTGTCATTCTTTAATCCTCATTTTTTCTCACCATTCCTATAACCAATCAGTTGAAAAGCCTTATTGTCCCTACTTTTGAAATATCACTTACATAGTGATCCTTCTCCCTACTTTTGAAACATCACTTATATACTGATCCTTCTCTTTTAAGACACAATCACCACCTTAGAGTATACCCCTGTTATCTCATACCTGGGCAAATGCAATAGCCTGCTCTTTTTTGTCACAAGTCTCTTCTCATTCTAATACACCTTCCACTCAGATGTCAAATTGAGATTTCATATGCATGGTATGACTGCATCAAAACCCACATTCTAAGTCCCACTCAATATAATCCAGGGGCTCCTGTTATCTCTAGGATCAAAAAGAAAATCATGTGTTTGGCTTTTAAATTAGGCCTTTTCCATATACTCTATAATGCCGTGATATTTTCCCTAAACAAGATATTCATCTCTTGACTATGTTCACTAGCTGTAACTCATAGCTGAAATTCTCTCCTTCTCACCATGCTTATAGTTGTCTTCTAGATTTCAAGTCTTCACTGACTGCTTTCTGCAAGAAGCCTCTCCCATTTCTCCTTAAAATTAATGTAAGAGACTATCTTCAGTTTATCATATACATATACACATATATATATATACATACACACACATATATATCCATTTATCTGTATTTCTCTCTGTATGCCCACATATGCATACACACACACACACACATATGCACACTGATACCTGTGGTTTTCTACGTTATCACTATATTAATATTGTACCCATATTTTCAGTAAAAGGGATATGTTCGAGATATTTGCAAATATAAACTTTTGAAAAATTTTCTCACTCTTATTTATCATACACATTTCCAGTATTTCAATCCCCTCTAAGGTTGACTTCACCCTGAAGCTAAATCAATAATTGGTGAGTTCTTGCTATTTCATCTGCATCTCTGCCATGCTGCTCACATCCTTTCTATCTCTCTTTCCTGATTGCTCCATTTCCATACCAATTATAAGAATCATTGGTACTCCATCCCCATGCCCAACCATGGACCCTTTCCAGCTCCCTTTTATATGTTGCCATCTCTTATAAAAATGTAATCTTGAGAATAGGGATAATATTCATTTCTTGGTGGGGTTTTTCTCCCAAGCTTTAGCACTTAACATGATGCCAGGCCCAGATTAAGTATTTAATAAATTATCCATCTGTCCATCTGTCTCTCTACCTGTCTATCTACTCTATCTATCTATCTGTCTGTCTGTCTGTCTATCTAAAACTTTTGGAAAAGTAAAAATGCTAATGAATAATACAGCCTGGCTACCTTTCCAAATTCAGTAGGCCCGATTTCTGCAAAATGTATGATTGCATAATATATATTTTGGTGGTAATGATTATTTCATGAAGCAACTGTTTTTGGCTATTTTACTACATAGATATTGTTCTCTTTCAATATTTCCATGTCAAAAAAAAGTCTAGAGATAAAAAGCTAAAATTAGATTTAAATATTTAACCTTCACTCTCAATTTCATCCTAAATACAGATTTATTTTTCTAAGTAAATTTATATTTTGCTAATTGGGAAATAGTTATTCATTTACTCTTGGCATTAGTTAGGCATTACCAAGTTACCACCAACACAATAAACCTAATCACAACTTCTGTTGATGACTATAGGTGAGCTGGGAGTTATACTCTTTTAAGATAATTGAACCAGCATTGGAAAGTGACTGCATGTGTTTCAGGGGAGATGGTCGTTTTTTATTCCCAGTGGGCTACAGGTTTGAAACGAGACATGGAATTGTATATTTTTATATTTCTGATCTGGAGAGACATGTTTTCCCAAAAAAGAACTCATCTCAGGAAGCTCTACCATTAATACTTATTCATTAGCATTTCTAGGATAATAATAGTAACAGCACTAATAGTGGCAAAGCCAGGTGCACATGGAGATAAAGTAATATACTTTCCTCTCTGCCAAATATAGGATCAGATGGCTGCTTCCATCATAAATTTCTCGTACTCTTCCTTTTGTCCATATGAAAGGTCTTTTTTCCTGTCATTCTCATAGTTTGTATAGTTCCATGTATATAGCAGAAAATTTAAAAATATTTGCTGAAAAGTCTAGTGCCTTCTTTTGGGAGACATTCTTAAATCCCATCTCACTAATGAACTGGATCTCTAGAGTTTGGAGACAGTCACCCCTCCTGATTCTGAGGGTAACTCAAAGGAGTTAGGGGTTATCTTTACAAAGCCATCACTCATGAGACCTGTTGTATTTCGCTGCCTCTCTCTTTTCCATGATTGTCAATTGATATCAATGTCAGTCAGATTTAATTGTTAAAAAGAGTCATTTACTGAGATGATATAGTAAAAGCAATTTGGTACAAAATACCCTTTCTCTACCCAAAACCAAAAAGTACATAACATGCTCTATCACACATAGACAAAGTCCAAAAGGAAGTGCTCTTAAGATTAGAAAGCAATATGACAAAGTGACAAAAATACTGGTTTTGCTAAAATCATACACACATGCATGCACACATATGTATGTATGTGTATGTTGTATGTTTGTGTTTCCCTTCGTCATGTTATAATTTTTCTTCTAAGCTTTTTTATAATGCCTTGAATCTACATCCACAATTAACATTGTTTCCTTGCAATTCTTCCTTGTCCAAAATAAATTAAAATAAAATAAAGATAGAAAAACATTAAAATTAGGGATAAAAAATAAAACTCTTACTCTCAATTTTACCCTCAAATACAGATTTATTTTTCTGGGTAAATTCTCTATTTGCCAATTTGCAATATGTTCTTGGCTCTGAGTTCTAACATTGTTGTCAGCTGTTCCAGAGAAATTAAAAATCTTCCAAGCTCTCTGAAGCTCAAAAAGTTCTTCCCCAAATAACATGGGAAGGAGAAGCACAAGGGAACCAGGTTGAAGCCAACACTCTCTCCTTTCTGCCCAAGGATTTAGCTAGATCTCTCTCCTTTTTTCTCCCAGCTTGCTCTTTGTTTGAAATCTCATACCACCTAGGTTGATGGTTTTAAAATGACTTAACCAAGTACTGCAGACAAACTAAAACTTTTTATTATACCTTGGAAACACTCAGGTTATGTTGACATCTATTAAATAATTAAGATGATTTCTCACCTGATATGTATATCAATGTATGCTCATTTTGTCACTTTTTTAAAAATTGGGTGGATTGACTATCTGTGCCTACTTCCATCCTTGTAACAAAATTAAGTTAATTATTTAAATGAAATTTTCTTAAAATAATTTAATTATTTACATGACCAAGGTGGCCCTTTTATTTTAAGTAGATTTATTAGTTCCTTAATGTTTATTATCTCTCTTGATATAAAAATTAGAAAATTTTACTATTTTTTGTCTACTTTTTATTTATTTTGTTTTTTCTTCAACTTTATTTCTGAATGTATTCCTCTTACTTCCCCGATTAAGAAAATTATTTTCTAGAACAAAAATTGAAAAGAAATTAGGGACCACTAATCAGTTTAATAAAATTAATCAATATCCTGATCAAAACTGACACTGTATGCAATGTTCCACACCCATAGTGTCTCACTTCTACAAAGAAGGGAGAGAAGAATATTTTCTCACCTGTATCTTCTCTAGTCAATCTTGGTCATTATAATTACCAAGTATCTAGAGTCACGGAAAATTATCTTTTTCAATAAATCCATTTTATACATTGAAAGAACTTGCATTTGTTTTCTAAAATCACTATTATTAAATGATTATTTTCTGCATATTTATTTGATGTAGAAATTTTAATATTTGAAGTGATTGTTTGGGGAAGGAAGCCATGCTTCTTAAACTAATGAAAAACTTTGCATTTACTATTCAGTAGTAATTTTCAAAACATTACAAAACATAAGAATTTCAGAGTTTTTGCAATTCAAGAGAAATTCAGGTCCAATTTACAAGTTTACAAATTGTTAGAAATTTATTTTTTTCCAAAATGTTTTTTTACTTCATTTGCATGGCTTATTATCCCAGAAATAAGCTTTCCTCCAAGATTTATTTTGTCAAATATTCCTTGCTTATCTGAAATGTTCCTTTAGACATACAGCTGGTCTCCTGTTACCTATGAAATCACTTTAAACATGAATTTGTTTTTGTGGTTCCTCTTTTTAGAACTTTCTCCCAATGAACCATATAATATGTATAGAAGAGCTCCATTATATGCAACACATTTTACTGGGGAAAAAATCAATTTAAGAATTTTTAAATGCAGAAAGACACTTGCTCAATTGTGGCCATGCATGAGCTGTTGTACAGAGTTGATCAGAGTCCATCATGAATTAAATAAAACATTAGGTTGAGAAAAGGATTGTTAATAAAATTGTTTGTCTTTTTCAGTCATGTCTACCTCTTTGTGATCTCATTTGGGGTTGTCCTGGTAAAGATACTAAAATGGTTTGCCATTTCCTTCTCTCACTTATTTTATAAATGAGGAAATAGGTACACAGAGTTAAGTGACTTGCTTGGGAGTCACACAGTAAGTGTCTGAAGCCAGATTTGAACTCAGAAAGATATAACTTTCTGACTCTAGGACTACCACTCTATCCAGTGAAGTACCTAGCAGCCCAATGTTAATAACCCATTAAAGGTTCTAGCCTAGATATTCATTTTAACCCCAAAAGTGTTTTCTGACAATTAAAAAAAAAAGCTAATTTATCAACTTCAACATAGAACTGAGTTGAAAATCTTGGTTCTGGAGGTTGAATTATGGAATATACATCCCTCCTTCCAGTAAACAGGTCAGAGATTTGGGAAGGGAATGTTACATAAGCTATCAAACATGATCATTTTGTAAACCAGTTTTACACAACTTCTTTCTTTGTTAAAAGGGAAGATTCAGGGTTGCGACTATGGGATATAGGAATTGACTGTGATATTCCTTGACAAGTATCAATAAAATTTTAAAAAATAGAAATACTAACTAAATCTTATTGACAAATTACATTTTCTCACCCTGAAACAGACACATGCAAAATAATCACCTAAAGATAAATTGATTCTTAAGTGGTATAATTTTTTGCATGCATCAAGTACTTTACATTAAATTCATAGATGCTTATAATTACTTTCTCAGAATTTTTGAGTGCTTTAAATGTTGCTCTAGCCTAAGAACTAGTTATCTTGGCATTCAGATCTTAGCAGTCTCTGTATAAATTGTATGGTCATGATATCATGCCAGAGCAAATAAAGTCAAAAGTTTTTTATGTCATAATAAATTATTCTCTCAGTGACCCCCCTCTGCAATCACATTAGCTTAACTCCGTGAAAACCTATTTGAGGGGCAATTTTTCATGTGTTCAATTGATTGGGTTTCAAAAAAAGGAACCCACTGTGGTCTAAGTGACTTTGTTTGCAGAAAATTTACTCTGAATCTGATAGTTGAAGGTATTGGGAGTCGGGAGGGAGAACAGACATTTTTCTACACTTCAAAGGCAATTGAAGAGAGCTCTTTGTCTCCTTTCATTGTTAAATGACTTTGCCTCTAATAACGCCAAGACATGGGAAAAGCAGCCCAAGATTCCCTTGCTGCGGTGCAAACTCAATTAAACAGTGACAGACATCAAGGAACACAGAGTATTGGGGAAAATCATTTAATTGAACTCCGACTTTGTGCAGATGCCAGTCACATTATTTCTTCACAGGGTAACTGGTTCACAATTAGATATGGCATGTGGTATTTGAGCCAAGCAATGTGTCTGTTCAAGCTTTCATTGATTTTCCTATTGCCTTTAGTACTCAACTTCAGTAGCTCTAACCTAGGTAGGACTGAATTTTCCAGGCATTATGAGTGTCTGCCCTATGAGAATTCATTTCATTAACATAATTGCATGGTGCCCCAGTTTGGGGTGAAGGAACACAAAAGCTCGAGGAATTAAGTTTCTTCTTAGCTTCCAAATAATTTTCTGCTCTGGAGTCTGATTGGCACTCAGTGTTCTCACAACAGAGCAATACGATCTACACAATTCATATCACTTTCAATGATTTTCAGCCTGTGAATGCTACCCATGCATTCCATTACTTCAAAAATGTGGGAACATGTGTGCATGTTGACTTTGAATATCCATTGAATGAACATCACTGCCTTATATTGCCAGGCACATGCCCACACAATTTTAGAACCCAAGGCAGCTGTAGTAGGAGAAATGCTACTTATTTTTATAAAGTCATACATTTAGAGATAGAAGGAACAGTTGAGATAATCTAGTCCAACCTGCCTTATTTTGTAGATGAGTAAACTGAGGCATTGAGAGGCTAATAGACTTGCCTAGGGTCACAAAACTAATAATTGTCTAATGTTAAATTTGAATTGGTCTTCCTAATTACAAGTATAATATAATATTCATTATATCACACTCTTCAAATTTAATTCATGTACCATTTGACAAATACATATGCAATGTTTGGATATTATCAAGACTATATATAATTATCATAGGATCATATTACAGCTAGAAAAGACCACTGAGTCAAACTAGTCTATCCTTATCATCTGACACATAAGAAAAATGAGATCCAGTTTCTTTAAGTGATTTTCCTAGGATCACAGAGGTTTTAAGAGGAACAGGACTAAAGTTCAAACTTGAATCTTCCAACTTTAATATTCTTTCCTCTCTACTTTTTAGCCATCTTGAAAGAAAAGGAGAATATTTTTATATACTTCTGCTCTTAAGCTGCTCTAATTACTTATAATTTTAAAATATAATGACTTGTGCTTTCATGATAAAATCTATATGGTTTTATTATAAAATTAAGTGATTTTTATCATCTAAAGGTAATTTACATCTATTACTTTGATTATGAAGTATTTGTGAAGGAGATAAATACATTGACATCATGATAAAGATGATGAAAATAATAATTGATTTGGATATATCATTTTAAGGTTTGCAAAGTTGTATATGCATAGATATATGTAAAATCATTCGATCCTTATAACACCCCTGAGAGACATTATTATTCCCATTTTTCAGATGAGCAAATTAAGGCTTAGAAGTTGCATGATTTTTCAGGGGTCACATTATTAGTAAGTATCTGAAGTAGTTTAAACTCAAATCTTTCTGACTCCAAATCAAGCATTTGCTCCCAAATATAGAAGCTTTAACCTCAAAAAACCATGAAGTATATTTAATCTTTGGAACCATTTCTTTATCTTTTCAGTTACTGAGTGGGAAGAGAGTGACAGATACAGAATTTTAGAAGTGGTAGAAACTTAGTTTCTGTTTTTCAGGTGTGTGTGTGTGTGTGTGTGTGTGTGTGTGTGTGTGTGTGTGTAATTATTTGGTTGATTTTTCTCATTTTAGGGATGAGAAAACTAGTTTCTTTCATGACATAATATATGGGCTATAACATAATGTTTCCTTAATCTCAGTTCAAAACACTCCCAATCTATAACAAAATGACACTGCCTAATTTTAAAAGAAGACACTGAAAATAGGGAAAATACATTGATATCACTGAATGTTCTTGGGCTTTGGTTATTATAATAAGTGAAACCATTATTTTAAAATCCGCTCATTGAAAGAAGAGGAGCTAAAGATCTTCAGTTATTTAATATCCTAAATTAGGAAAATTAAAAAAAAAAGATATTTAGTTGCTAGAGTGGAAGAAAAGAGAAAAGAGAAGAGAGGAAAGAAAACAAAAATAAACAATAAGGAAAGAAAGGAAAAGAAAAGAATAAAAAGGAAAAGGAAAGGCAAGAAAGGAAAAGGAAACAAAAGAAGAAAAAAGGAAAGAGAAGAAAAGAAAATATAATAAATCAAAATAACCAAACTTAACACAAACTTAATATGGGGTTCTTGTATTAAGAAAATCTTTGTCTAAGTCCCTATTTCCCACACCTCTAAGTTAAATCATACAAAAGCAAGTTCCATGAATTAGTAGGCCTAAAGCTCACCTTTCCCCATTACCTCACAGTTTACAAGGTATTTTACATACATTATTTCACCTGATTCTCAAAATGTCTTTGTGTGGTAGACTATTTTCTCCCAGTGGTAAGGACTGATCTAAACCAGGAATTTCATTCTCATTTAGACTCCCATTATAGAAACACCCTGCACTGATGCAGATTCTCAACTCAGATATAATTTAGTTTAATTTATAGTGGGAGAGGCATGAATAGTTGTTAAAAATCAATCAATCAACAACCTTTTACAGCATTAAGCACCTACTATGTATGTGACATTGTTATAAATGTTAAGTGTATAAAAATAAAGCTGAAGTCCCTAAATGTGCTTGTAACCCAGAAGATCCCATAGAGGGAAAGCCTTCTGAGTTCACACAGACTCAAATGCATCCTGAGAAGGAAGGTCATTGAGTTGATCACAAAGTGGGTAAGGGTAAAATAGTATTATGCTTCATTTACTGGCTCTATTCTCACCCCAGAGAAACTCCAGAGAAATCTATAAAACAACAAGACATCCTCAACATATGAGTAAAGGGATTCCTTCCTAGAAAAGGTAATGGATAATATGAATATCAGTAATAGGAACTAACAAAAAATGGTTAAGATGCAAACTTTAAACCAAGAAGAAAAATATATAGGAAGCATAAGGCAATCAACAAGCTCATTACACTTATATTCCTTTGGCAAATTTGTGGGACTTTTGGGGACAGTTAAAGAGGAAATTCTGCATTCACCATGGCTCTGTATTCCCTGAACAGTTTTCAAGGTTCAGGTGTCTTTGACAGCTAGGATACAGCCTTCTCAGCCCTTCAGCTCTAACACTTTTCTGGCAGGAGGCATACACAATTGGTATGTTGGAAGCATATTTTCCTGACTCCAAAGTCTTTCTTCTTTCCCCTCATGGCCAAAGAGATGAAATGCATTGTAAAGTGGATGATAATAAAACTTGTATTAATAAGTAATGTACTATTCCATAAGTAAAATAATATTACTTATAATGCATAATATATTATTATCCGAAGTATTATTAGGGTAATAATACTTAGTAATACTAATTAGTAATAATACTAAGTAATAATACCTCCCCTTTTAAAGGCAAGAAAACTGAAAATCAATGTCTTGAAAAATGTCAGGAATGCATCAAGTATCAGACTCAAGAGAAGAATTCAAGTCTACTTATTCCAAATTCAAAGCTTTTGTCCTACCTTGAAAGGTCAGCTACACCACTCTGAGGACATATCATTTGCTGTATAAAAAAGTGATTCTCAAACTTTTCTTCTCAGTATCTTTATATTATTGTTGAATTTTTTAATGTGTGCTATATTTATATTTACCATATTAGAAATAAAAACTAATTTTGAATTCGTAAACCCTCTGAAGTGATTTCAGAGACTCCTCAACAATTATCTAGATCACACTTTGAAAATCTCTAATATAGAGAAAGTGCATTTAAAATACAACTTGTATTCTCTGAGTTTATTGTCACATGGAATCATAGGACCATCATTTTAATGAGGTTCACTCATATAACTCTCTATAGAAAGAAAACAATTGTAGTCTCTTAAAGTATCTATTCCCTGCTACCACTCTAAAGAACATAAAGCTAGTAAGAGTATCCATCACTTTAGGAAGATGCTTGTTCATCACCCGATGTTCTTCCTTCCTTTTCTCCCCTACTTAGGACTATCTGGCTAACTATTCAAATGCTATAGGGTGACACAGAACCACACTGGCCATATTCCAAAAAGAAGGCCAGTGATATATAAGTAGGACTGTCCTCTCCTTGTTTTGAAAAATCACTCCCTAGAAATTCTAACACACATTTTATTAGGTTGTTTTAGCCTGTGTTTAATAGGAATTAGACCCATTACATACATATTTTTAATTTCCAAAATAACTTTAGAATATAGACTTGGCTACAATGCTTGAAGCTTATGGTAGGAAATACCTCTAGGATCACTTTTTTTTTTCAATGGAAATATCAGTGCTCTGGTCAGGGGCTCATCCACAGGCATAATGGGTGCTGTAGGCAGCTGTTCTCATGCAGTACTATTAAATGCCTGAAAAGACACCTTTATTTATCCTTATCTTGGACTGTCTCTCATTTTACAGAAGAATCATAGCCCTGTTTAACTTGTTATTCTGCTCATACAGAAACCAGCTGGGAATACAGGGTCCATTTTTCATTTTCCACTTGATAATGAAATGATAAGTTGGCAGCCGTAATTGTTTTTACCACATTACTCATCACAGCGACATAGTGTTGATTCATCACGTCATGGAGGAATTCACATTGATTGATTAGAAGCTATTATCATATTTATTGTCCCCAAATATTTTTCTTCTGATCCAAGGCAAACCTTTGGAACTAACATATGCAAGCTCAGGTCAGCAATGAGTAAAATGTGACCATACTGATATAAGCAATAAACTATGTTTTATAAGACTGAAGCATTTGTACTGCCATTGTCAATATCTCTCTGTGTATATACATGTGGGATATATGTAAGGAATTTTACTCTAGTTAAAATAGTTACTGGGAGTTGAAAGGATAATCACAGATTTAGCGCTGAAATGGACCCTGTAGGTCATACATGAGCAAAATAGACCCTCATTTTATAGATGAGGAATCTGAAGCCCAAAGAAATTAAATGACTTTTCCAAGCTCACAAAGAATAATAGTAATAGTGATAGAAATGGGATTTGAATGTATTTCCCCTGAACTCCAAATCAGTTATCTTTCTTCTGACCTATATTATTTCTAATGACTTAAAACAAGCCATTATTCGACATATATTGTCATTGGAGGCAACTACATAAGGCACTGTACAGAGTATAGGGCTGGAATTAAAGAGATTCATCTTCCTGAGTTCAAATCTGGCCTCAGACACTTATTTGCCACGTGACCCTGGAAAAAGAAAATAATTTAACCTTGTTTGCCCCAGTTCTCTTACCCTTGAAAATGAGCTAGACAAATAAATAGCAAAGCACTCTAGTATCTTTGCCAAAAAAGCCCCAAATGAGGCCACATAGAGCCAGATAAAACTGAAAAAAACCTGAACAACCACAACTGAAGCCATTTTCTATTTTATTTATCATACTACAGATCTTCTTGATATCATAACCCACTGGAATAAATAGAGTCTAATTATTACTTTCAGCATTCTTCAATTCAACATTGACTCCTTATCTTTTTGTCAAGGCTTAATTTAGCAAGTTTTTCCTAATAGCCCTGACTATTGTTGCTCCTACCTTCTTCAAATTGTATTTGATTGATTTATCTGTCAATCAAGAACAATTCATTAAGCATCTTCCAAGTGTCAAGCTTTGTAGTAAGCACTGGGAATACAGGCAAAAATGTGTCCATCATTCCCCTCAAGGAGCTTATAGTCTATCTGAAAGGGAAAAAAAAATACTTGCATATAAAAATACACAGAGATAGATAGGTAGATAATTGAATAAATTAACAAATAAGTGGATGAATAAAAAATATATATATACATAAAAATACATAGGAGGATCAGGAAAATACCCTGTGGAGCAGGTGGTACTTGAAGTGATGTTTCAAATTAGCTAGAAATTAGTGAAAAAGATATTCTAAGCATGAGTTCATCTTGTGTAAAATCACAAAAATGAAGACAGATTATTACCTATGTGTAAATGTTACTTTTCTTTTTTTTATTAAAGTTTTTTTTTTATTTTCAAAATATGCACGGATAATTTTTCAACATTAATACCTGCAAAATCTTATGTTCCAATTTTCCCTCTCCTTCCCTGTATGGCAAGTTATCATGGTAAACATGGTAAAAATATATGTAAATCCAACATATGCATACATACTTATACAATTATCTTGCTGCACAAGAAAAATCAAATCAAAAAGGGAAAAAAAAGAGAGAAAGAAAATAAAATGCAAGCAACCAGAACAAAAAGAATGAAAATGCTATGATGTGATCCACACTCAGTTCTCACAGTCCTCTCTTTGAGTATAGATGCCTCTATTGAAAAGAGCCATGTCCATCAGAATTGATCATATAATCTTGTTGCCATGTACAATGATCTCCTGGTTCTGCTCATCTCACTCAGCATCAGTTCATGCAAGTCTCTCCAAGTCTCTCTGAAATCATTCTGCTGATTGTTTCTTATACAACAATAATATGCCATAACATTCATATACCATAACTCATTCAGCCATTCTCCAACTGTTGGGAATCCACTCAATTTCTAATTTCTTGCCACAACAAAAAGAGCTGCAGACAAACATTTTTGTACATACGGATCCCCTTTTTTCTTTTAAGACCTCTGGGATATAAACCCAGTAGAAATTATTAAAAGGTATGCACATTTTTGTAGTCTATTGGACATAGTTTCAAATTATTCTCCAAGGTTGGATCAGTTCATAACTCCAACAACAATGTATGGATGTCCCAGTTTTCCCACATCCCCTCCAAAATTTTTCGTTATTTTTTTCCTGTCATCTTAGCCAATTTGAGAGGTATATAGTGGTACCTCAGAGTTGTCTTAATTTGCATTTCTCTGATCAATAGTGATTTCAAGCACTTTTTTCAAATGACTAGAAATGGTTTTATTTTCTTCATCTGAAAATTGTCTGTTCATATCCTTTGACCATTTATTAATTGGAGAATGGCTTGAATTCTTATATATTTGAGTAAATTCTCTATATATTTTGGAAATGAGACCTTTATTGGAACCTTTGAATGTAAAATGTTTTCACAGTTTATTGCTTCCCTCCTAATTAGTTGTGTTTAAACAAAAACTTTTCAACTTAATATAATCAAAATTATCTATGTTGTGTTCAATAATTAATTCAGGTTTCCTTTAACCACAGATTCCTTCCTTTTCCACAAACCTGAGAGGCAGACTATCCTTTATTCTTCTAATTTGCTTATGATGTCACTCTTTATCATAAATCCGTTTCAACTTTATCTTGGTATTTGGTGTTAGCTGTGGGTCAATGCCTAGTTTCTGCCATACTAGTTTCCAGTTTTACCAGAGGTTTTTGTCAAATAGTGAGTTTTTATCCTACAAGTTGGGGTCTTTGGGATGATCAAATACTATATTATCACAGTCATTAACTATTTTGTCCTGTGAATCTAACCTATTCATGGATAGATTATTCTATTTCTTAGCCATTACCAAATAGTTTTGATGACCACTGCTTTGTAATATAGTTTTGGGTCTGGAACAGCTAGGCTACCTTCATTTGCATTTTTTATTAATTCTCTTGAAATTCTTGACCATTTGTTCTTCCAGATGAACTTTGTTATGACTTTTTCTAGATCTGTAAAATAATTTCTTGGGAGTTTGATTGGTGTGGCACTAAATAAGTAGATTAAGTTAGGTAGTATTGTAATTTTTATTATATTAGTTCAACCTACCATGAGCACTTTTTATTTTTCCAATTGATTACATAGGACTTATTTGTGTGGAAAGTATTCTTTAATTGTGTTCATATAGTTCCTGACTTTGCCTGGCAGATAGACTTCCAAATATTTTATATTATTGACGGTTAATTTTAAATGGAATTTCTCTTTGTATTTCTTTCTGTTGGACTTTCTTGGTAATATATAAAAATGCTGATGATTCATGTGGATTTATTTTGTATCCTACAACTTTGCTAAAGTTGTGAACTGTTTTTAGTAGTTTTTTAGTTGATTCTCTAGAGTTCTCTAAGTATACCATCATATCATCTGCAAAGAGTGATAATTTGGTTTCCTCATTGCCTATTCTAATTCCTCTCATCTCTTTTTCTTCTCTTATTGCCAAAGATAACATTTCTAATGCAATATTGAATAGTAATGATGATAGTGAGCAATCCTGTTTCACCCCTGAACTTATTGGGAGTGGTTCTATTTCATCCCCATTACATATGATGCTTGCTGACAGGTTTTTTTTTTTTTTTTTTGAGTTTTTAAATAGCTTTTCTATTTACAAGTTATATGCAAGGGTAATTTTACAGCATTGACAATTACCAAACCTTTTGTTCCAATTTTTCCCCTTTTTCTCCCCACCCCCTCCCCTAGATGGCAGGATGACCAGAAGATGTTAAATATATTAAAGTATAAATTAGATATACAATAAGTTACATGACCAAACCGTTATTTTGCTGTACAAAAAGAATCAGACTCTGAAATATTGTACAATTAGCCTGTGAAGGAAATCCAAAATGCAGGTAGGCAAATATATAAGGATTGGGAATTCAATGGAATGGTTCTTAGTCATCTCCCAGAGTTCTTTTGCAGGGTGTAGCTGTTTCTATTTATTATTGAACAAATTGAACTGGTTTTGGTTCATCTCATTGTTGAAGAGAGCCACAACCATCAGAATTCATCATCATATAGTATTGTTGTTAAAGTGTATAATGATCTCCTGGTCCTGCTCATTTCACTCAGCATCAGTTCATGTAAGTCTCTCTAGACCTTTCTGAAACCATCCTGCTGGTCATTTCTTACAGAACAATAATATTCTATAATATTCATATACCACAATTTATTCAGCCATTCTCCAATTGATGCACATCCATTCAGTTTCCAGTTTCTGGCCACTACAAAGAGGGCTGCCACAAACATTCGTGCACATACAGGTCCCTTTCCCTTTTTTATGATCTCTTTGGGATATAAGCCAGTAGTAACACTGCTGGATCAAAGGGTATGCACAGTTTGATAACTTTTTGAGCATAGTTCCAAATTGCTCTCCAGAATGGTTGGATGTATTCACAATTCCACCAACAATGTATTAGTATCCCTGTTTTCCCACATCCCCTCCAATATTCCGCATTATCTTTCCCTGTCATTTTAGCCAGTCTGACAGGTGTGTAGTGGTATCTCAGAGTTGTCTTAATTTGCATTTCTCTGGTTAATAATGACTTGGAGCATCTTTCATATGGCTAGAAATAGTTTCAATTTCTTTGAGAATTATCTGTTCATATCCTTTGACCATTTATCAATTAGAGAATGGCTTGATTTCTTATAAATTAGAGTCAATTCTCTATATATTTTGGAAATGAGTCCTTTATCAGAACTTTGACTATAAAACTATTTTCCCAGTTTATTGCTTCCCTTCTAATCTTGTCTGCATTTGTTTTGTTTGTACAAAAACTTTTCAGTTTGATATAATCAAAATTTTCTATTTTGTGATCAGTAATGCTCTCTAGTTCTTCTTTGGTCCTAAATTCCTTCCTCTTCCACTAGTCTGAGAGGTAAACTATCCTGTGTTCCTCTAATTTATTTATAATCTCATTCTTTATGCCTAGGTCATGAACCCATTTTGACCTTATCTTGGTGTACAGTGTTAAGTGTGGGTTGATGCCTAGTTTCTGCCATACTAGTTTCCAATTTTCCCAGCAATTTTTGTCAAACAGTAAGTTCTTATTTCAAAAGCCAGGGTCTCTGGGTTTGTCAAATACTAGATTGCTATAGTTATTGACTGTTTTGTCCTTTGAACCTAACCTATTCCACTGATCAACTAATCTATTCCTTTTACTGACAGTTTTAAATAGATGCTATTGAGCATTTTAAAGAAAACTCCATTAATTCCTATATTCTCTAGTGTTTTTTAATATGAATGGGTGTTGGATTTTATAAAAAAAAATTTTTCTCATCAATTGAGATAATCATATGATTTTTGTTAGCTTGGTTATTGATATAGTCAATTATGCTAATAGTTTTCTTAATATTGACACAGCCCTACATTCTGGCATAAATCCTACTTGTTCATAGTGTATTATCCTGAGGATGACTTTCTGTTTTGTTTTGTTTTGTTTTTTTGCTAATATTTTATTCTGGATTATTTCATCAATATTCATTAGGGAAATTGTCTATAATTTTCTTTCTCTGTTTTCACCCTACCTGGTTTATGTATCAGCACCATATCAGGAGCATAAAAGGAATTTATTAAGACTCTTTCTTTCCCTATTTTTTAAAATAGTTTCCATAGTATAGGAATTAATTGTTCTTTAAATGTTTGGTAGAATTTACATGTAAATCCATCTGCCTTCGAGGTTTTTTCTTAGGGAACTGTTTAATATCTTTATTTCTTTTTCTAAAATGGGACTATTTAGGTAATTTATTTCTTCTACTGCTAATCTGGGAAATCTATATTTTTCTAGGTATTCTTCCATTTCACTTAGATTTTCAAATTTATTGACATATAGTTGGGCAAGATAACTCCTATTATTGGAGTTTCCTCTTCATTTGTAATTTCCTCTTCATTGTTGGAGAGTTCTCTCTTTTTATTTTTGAGACTAACAATTTGATTTTCTTCTTTCCTTTTTCTAATCAAATTAACTAAAAGTTTATCCATTTTGTTGGTTTTTCATAAACTAACTCAGTTTTATTTATTAATTCAATAGTTTAATTTTTCAGATTTTCTAATCTGGTATTTAATTGGGGAGTAATTTGTTCTTTTTCTAACTTTTTTAGTTGCAAATCCAATTCATAGATCTTCTATTTCTTTATTGTATACAAATAGACATCTAGAGATTTGAAACTTTCCCTAATAACAGTTTTGGCTGTATCCCACAAATTTTGGTATGCTGTCTCATTGTTGTCATTCTCTTGATTGAAATTATTAATTGTGTCTCTGATTTATTGTTTTACCCACTCATTCTTTAGGATTAGATTATTAGTTTCCAATAAAATTTTTAATCTATTTTCCGCTAGTCTTTTATTGTAGTAATTTTTATTGCATCATGATCTGAGAAAAATGCACTTACTATTTCTGCCTTTCTGCATTTGATTTTGAGGTTTTTATGCCCTAATATGTGGTCAATTTTTGTATAGGTTCCATGTATTAGTGTCTCCATTAAATTTTCTCCAAAGATCTATCATTCCTAACTTTTCTAGGATTCTATTTACCTCTTAAGTTCTTTCTTATTTATTTTATGACTAGCTAGTTCTGAGAGAGCAAGGTTGAAATCCCCTATTAGTATAGTTTCACTGTCTAATTCTTCTTGCATCTATCTTAACTCCTCCTCTAGAAATTTGGATGCTATGCCGCTTAGTACATATATGTTAAGTACTAATATTACTTCATTGTCTAGGGTACCTTTAAGTAGGATATAGTTTCCTTCCTTATCTCTTTTAATTAGATCCATTTTTTTTCTTTTGCTTGATCTGAAATCAGGATAGCCTTGATTTTTTTAACCTCATCTGAAGCATAATAGATTATCCTCCAGCCTTTTTTTTTTAATTTTTTATTTAATAATTACTTTATATTGACACTCGTTTCTGTTCCGATTTTTTTCCCCTCCCTCCCTCCACCCCCTCCCCTAGATGGCAAGCAGTCCTTTATATGTTGGATATGTTGCAGTATATCCTAGATACAATATATGTTTGCAGAACCGAACAGTTCTCTTGTTGCTTAGGGAGAATTGGATTCAGAAGGTATAAATAACCCGGGAAGAAAAACAAAAATGCAGATAGTTTACATTCGTTTCCTAGTGTTCTTTCTTTGGGTGTAGCTGCTTTTGTCCGTCATTTATCAATTGAAACTCAGGTCTCTTTGTCAAAGAAATCCACTTCCATCAAAATATGTCCTCATACAATATCGTTGTCGAAGTGTATAATGATCTCCTGGTTCTGCTCATTTCACTTAGCATCAGTTCATGTAAGTCTCACCAGTCCTCTCTGTATTCATCCTGCTGGTCATTTCTTACAGAATAATAACATTCCATAACATTCATATACCACAATTTACCCAGCCATTCTCCAATTGATGGGCATCCATTCATTTTCCAGTTTCTAGCCACTACAAACAGGGCTGCTACAAACATTTTGGCACATACAGGTCCCTTTCCCTTCTTTAGTATTTCTTTGGGATATAAGCCCAATAGAAACACTGCTGGATCAAAGGGTATGCACAATTTGACAATTTTGGGGGCATAATTCCAGATTGCTCTCCAGAATGGTTGGATTCGTTCACAACTCCACCAACAATGCATTAGTGTCCCAGTTTTCCCGCATCCCCTCCAACATTCATCATTGTTTTTTCCTGTCATCTTAGCCAATCTGACAGGTGTGTAGTGATATCTCAGAGTTGTCTTAATTTGCATTTCTCTGATCAATAATGATTTGGAACACTCTTTCAGATGAGTGGTAATAGTTTCAATCTCATCCTCTGAAAATTGTCTGTTCATATCCTTTGACCATTTATCAATTGGAGAATGGCTTGATTTCTTATAAATTTGAGTCAGTTCTCTATATATTTTGGAAATGAGGCCTTTATCAGAACCTTTAACTGTGAAAATGTTTTCCCAGTTTGTTGCTTCCCTTCTAATCTTGTTTGCATTAGTTTTATTTGTACAAAGGCTTTTTAATTTGATGTAATCAAAATTTTCTATTCTGTGATCAGTAATGGTCTCTAGTTCATCTTTGGTCACAAATTTCTTTCTCCTCCACAAGTCTGAGAGATAAACTATTCTATGTTCCTCTAATTTATTTATAATCTCGTTCTTTATGCCTAGGTCATAGACCTATCCTCCAGCCTTTTATCTTTACTTTTATCTGCTTTAAATGAGTTTCTTGTAAACAACAAATTGTAGGATTCTGGCCGTTAATCCAGTCTGCTATCCATTTCTCTTTTATGGGAATGTTCATCCCATTCACATTCACAGATGAATTTTCTAACTCTATTTTCTGTCATCTTGTTTACCCCCAGTTATAATTTTCCTCTTCTTTTCCCCCTTTTCCTTCTCCCCAGTATTTTGTCACTGATCAACACCTCTCTCAAATCAGCCCTCCCCTTTTTCAGTCCCTACCCCTTTCTTATATTTTCCACTTCTATTTCTGTTCTCTCTTCTATTACCCGCCCCCCTTTCTTTCCCCTTTTCATCCTGCTTCCCTATAGGATGAATCAAGCTTCTCTGTGAAGCTAAATGGGTCTGATATTCTCTCTTTGAACCAAATCTAATGAGAATAAGATTAGCACAATGCTCATCCCTCTCCCCTCTTTCCCTCAATTGCAATAGGTCTTTTTTTGTGTCACTATGAGATGTAATTTACCCCAATTTAACGCCATTTTCTTCTTCTAACAGTAAAATCATCATTCTCTAATTTCTTTTTAAAATCAAATTATATCTGCCCTCTCTAAGTATACCCATAACAGAGATACAGATCTTGAGACGTAAACATATAATCTTTCTGTATAGAGATATAAGCTTTTTATTTTAAAAAGAAAGTTATTTTTTCTTTCCTTTTTACCTTTTTATGCTTCTCTTGAGTTTTATATTTGAAGATACAATTTTCTGTTTAGCTCTGATGTTTTCATCAGAAATAGATGAGATTCACCTGTTTCATTTAATATCCAACTTTTTCCTTGAAAGATCATGCTTAATTTTGCTGGACAGTGGATTCTTGGCTGCAATCCAAGTTCCTTTGCCTTTTGGAATATAAAATTCCATGCCCTTTGATCTTTTATAGTGGAAGCTGCTAGATCTTGGGGAATTCTGATTATGGCTCCTCCATATTTGAATTTTTGCTTCTGTCCACTTGCAATATTTTCTCCTTGATTTGTTAATTCTGAAATTTAGCTACAATGTTCCTTGGAGTTTTCTTTTTGGGAATCTCTTTAAGGAGGTATTTGGTGAATTCTTTCAATGGATATTTTGCCTTCTGGTTCTAGGATATCCAGGTAGTTTTCCTTGATGATGTCCTGAAAGATGATGTCTAGGTTCTTTCTTTCATCATGGTTTTCAGAAAGACCAATAGTTCTTAGAATGTCTCTCCTAGATCTATTTTCCAGATCAGTTGTTTTTCCAATGAGATATTTTACATTTTCTTCTTTTTTTTTAAGTTTTTCATTTTGTTTGATTGATTCTAGATATCTCATTGAGTCATTCAGTTCTATTCAATTCTATTTTTTAGTGAATTATTTTCTTCAGTTAGTTTTTTAATCTCTTTTTGCATTTGGCCAATTGTTTTTTTCATAGCATTTTTTCTCCATTTCACAAATTCGTTTTTCAATAAAGTGGCTTCCTTTTGATATCTATTTTTTAAGGAATTATATGCTTTTTTTTCCATTTTATAAAATCTATTTTAAGAAGTTTTCTTCAGATAATTTGTTTTTCATTTTCCATACCTTCTTGCAAAGACCTCATTTCCTTTCCCTATTTTTCTTCTAACTCTCTTTTTATATCCTTTTTGAATTTTTCCAATAGAATCTTGTGAAATGGGGATCAGTTCATATCACCCTTTAGAGCTTCTTCTGGAGCTGATTTGCCTTTAGGATCCTGAGGGTGTGAGGTCTGTTCTTTTGTTTCTCCATAAAACCTGTCTATGGTTACTGTTCTTTTTGCTTTTTTTTGTCCATTTTTTTAAAGGTTGGGGTCTGATCTTAAGGCAAAGAGGTGACAGTCACTTTAATTTGCCCTGGGTCTGGTGCTCCTGACTTACTTTCAGTGCTGGGTTGGTGTGACCAGGTCCCTTAATCTTTTGGAGTTCAGGGGCTCACGGTTTGCCTTTTGTATTTGTTTTGGGTGCCTTACAACTTATCTGCTGATCCACTGGCTTGTAACCAGGACAGAGTATATATGAGAAGAAGGGACAACTATGAAATAAAACTAGGAAAGTAGTTTGGAGCTTTATTGCTAAAAGACTTCAATGTCAGGCTAAGGAGTTTATGATTTATTCTTTAGAAAATGAATTTCCACTCAGATTATTTGAATAGATAAATAACAGAAGTAGATCTGAGAGTTACAAAGACTATTTTGGTAACTATGTAAAAGATAGACTGAAGAAAAGAGAGGACAATCAGAAAAGCTATTACAGTAATCCAGGAAAGAGGTTATGAGAGTCTGAAGTAGAGTGGTTGTTTTTTGAAAGCATTGCTTCTGCACAGATGTAAAGAAGGACTTCAGTTTTTACCCAGGTACATTGTCATGAAGGTGATCCCTTTCCTGCAGTCATTATCTGTCCAAATTAATACAGCTTCTTCATTGAAATGTCCTCCCTATCCTTTATCCACTTTCTTTTGACTTTCTAAATTTCCTCCAATTTATCTATTAGAATATGGAGTTAACTTTAAAGAGCTGCCCAAGTATGGAAAAGAAAGGGATCTCTGCCTGTTGAGCTCATGATATAACATTTATTGGCTTAAAAATTATGAATTTTTAATTTAAAGGGACCTTGTAATTCAAAGACCTCTATACAAGGCAGAGCAGTCAATGGGAATAATCACTAGATCAACTTGTACTATCCTTCTCCTTTCTCCTTTACTCCTCATTTGTCCCCATCAAGCCAAATAGGAGGAAAGAGTGAAATAACTGCTCACACAAATAGAATATTGAGAGAGGAATCAAGAATTTTAATCATTTTCCTTAGATACAGGATTACCAGTTCTTGTTATATGATACTCTACTGTCTCCCAAGGTACAGTGAATCTAATCTAACCATTTGCCTAGTCTCTATGACTTTGAAAACCTAGAGTCCTGTCATATAATTTACTAATGTACCCTAAGAACTTCTGGGCCTTTTGACCTACCATTTAGCTGAACTTTCTCTCTCTCTCTCTCTCTCTCTCTCTCTCTCTCTTTTTTTCTCTCTCTCTTTTTATTAAAGCTTTTTATTTTTCAAAATACATTCATGGACAATTCTTCAACATTAGTCCTTGCAAAACCTTGTGTTATAATTTTCCCTCCCTTCCCCCATGCCCTCCCCTAGATAGCAAGAAATCCAATATATGTTAAACATGGTAGAAATATATGTTAAATCTAATGTATGCATGTATATTTATATAATTATTGTACTGCACAAGGAAAATCAAATAAAACCAGTTTAAAAAAAAGAATCAGCAAAATAAAATGCAAGTAAACAACAACAAAAAGAGTGAAAATGTTATGTTATGAACCACATTCAATTCTCACAGTCCTCTCTCTGGATATAGATGCCTCCCTTATTCACTGAATAATTTGAACTGGTTTGAATCATCTCATTGTTGAAGAGTGCCATGTCCATCAGAATTGATCATTGTATAGTCTTGTTGTTGCCATGAATAATGATCTCTTGGTTCTGCTCATTTCACTTAGCATCAGTTCATGTAGCTCTCTCCAGACCTCTCTGAAATCATCCTGCTGGTCATTTTTTTACAGAACAATAATATTCCATAACATTCATATACCATAATTTATTCAGCCATTCTCCAATTAATGGGCATCCATTCAGTTTCCTTTTTTTTTTAATATATTTTTATTGATAGAACTCATGCCAGGGTAATTTTTTACAGCATTATCCCTTGCATTCACTTCTGTTCTGATTTTTCCCCTCCCTCCCTCCACCCCCTCCCCAAGATGGTAAGCAATCCTTTACATGTTGAACAGGTTATTATATCCTGGATATAATATATGTGTGCAGAACCGAACAGTTTTCTTGTTGCATAGGGAGAATTGAATTCAGAAGGTATAAAAAATCTGGGAAGCAAAACAAAAATACAAGCAGTTTATATTCATCTCCCAGTGTTCTTTCTTTGGGTGTAGCTGCTTCTGCCCATCTTTGAGCAATTGAAACTGAATTAGCTCTCTTTATCGAAGAGATTGACTTCCATCAGAATACATCCTCAAACCGTATCATTGTTGAGGTATATAATGATCTCCTGGTTCTGCTCATTTCACTTAGCATCAGTTCATGTAAGTCTCGCCAGTCTTCTCTGTATTCATCCTGCTGGTCATTCCTTACAGAACAATAATATTCCATAACATTCATATACCACAATTTATTCAACCATTCTCCAATTGATGGGCATCCATTCATTTTCCAGCTTCTAGCCACTACAAACAGGGCTGCCACATAGATTTTGGCACATACAGGTCTCTTTCCCTTCTTTAGTATCTCTTTGGGGTATAAGCCCAGTAGAGACACTGCTGGATCAAAGGGTATGCACAGTTTGATAACTTTTTGAGCATAGTTCCAAATTGCTCTCCAGGATGGCTGGCATCCATTCAGTTTCCAATTTCTTGCCACCACAAAGAGGGCTGCCAAGAACATTTTTGCACATTTAGATCTCTTTCCCTCCTTTAATATCTCTTTGGGATATAAGTCCAGTAGAAACACTGCTGGATCAAATGGTGCACAGTTTGATAACTTTTTGAGCATAGTTACAAATTGTTGTTCAGAATAGTTAGATCCGAGCTGAACTCTCTTATGCACTATTTACCTAAATTAAAATGAATTTCTTGAGAACAGTATCTATCTTGCTCTTTAAATGTGCATAGCAATACTTTGGATACATTAAAATGCTTAATAATTTTTTCATGAATTCTTTCATATGTAATCATTAGAATTTGATAAGATGGGAGCAGATCCAAAATGTCAGGGAGAAAGCAGGGACTTGCCTGAGCTCTCTCCCCAACCCCCCCAAAATCTTTAAATAATGCCTTAGAATACAATGTGGGGTGGCAGAACTCACAAAAGGAGGAAGTGAAACAATTTTACAGCCCAAAAAACTTAAAAGTTTGGCAGGAAAGATCTATTACATTGGAATTAGAAGAGAGAACAGTTCAGAACAGGCTGTGCCAGCACAAACCAGGCCCCAAAAAACCAGGAGTAGGCCTTAGGAATGAATGAATTATCAGTGGCAGCAGCTATTTCCAGAGCTTTCACAGGGATTTAACAACAGATCAGGAGAATTCTAGGGTCTCTTTGTTGGTGCTAAAAGCAGGACTCTATTGATTTACCCTTACTAAGATCCCTGGAAATATCTCTGAAAAAAGCTGCACAAAACAGCTGAAGCTTGGGACATTGCACTCTCAATATTGGAGGCACAGCCCCCCTATAGCAGAGTTAAAAAGTTAAGAAATAGACTGGAAAAATGAATGGAAAAATAAAAAAAATCTAATCACATAGTTACTATGGTGACAAGGAAGATCAAAAAACACACTCAAAAGAAAATAACAAGTTAAATTTCTCCCATCCAATGCCTCCAAAAAAATATGAAACAATCTCAGACCATGGAAGAATCAAAAAAGATTTTCAAAATTAAGTAAGGGGGGCAGAGGAAACATTGGGAAGAGAAAAGAGAATGATGCATAAAAAAAAAGAAAAACAAGTTAACTTGGTAAAGAAAGCATAAATAATACTAAAGAAAATAACATCTTAAAAAAACAGAATAGTCCAAATGGTAATAGTTACAATAATCCAATAAGGAGAAGAATGCCTTAAAAAGCAGAATAGGTGAAATGGAAAAAGAAACATAACAAAACACTGAAGAGAATTGTTTAAAAAGCAGAGTTGCTCAAATGGGAAAAAAGTACAAAAATTCACTAAAGAAAAGAATTCATTAAAAATAGAATTTGCCAAATGGAAAAGGTTTAAAAAAAACCTCACTAAAAAAAAATTCCTTAAAAATTATAATTGAGCACATGGAAGCTTATAACTCTATGAGACATTAAGAAACACTAAAATGAAACTCAATTGAAAAATAGAAGACATTGTGAAATATCTTATTAGAAAAGCAATTGACTGGAAAACAGATCCAGGAGAGATAATTTTAAAGTTACTGGAATTCCTGAAAGATACAACCAAAAAAGATCATTTAAAAAAGGAAAGCTGATGTGCTATTCTAGAATCAGAGGATGAATAGAAATTGAAAGAATCCACCAATCACCTCCTGAAATAGATCCCCAAAATGAAAACTGCCAGAAAGATTATAGTCAAATTCCAGAGCTCTTAGGTTAGGGAGAAAATATTGCTGTCAGCCAAAAAGAAATAATTCTATTATCATGAAAACACAATCAAAATAACAAAATATTTAGTAGTTTCTACATTAAAAGATTGGTGAACTTGGAATATGATATGCTAGAAGATAAAGGAGCTAGGATTACAACCAAAAATCACCTACCTAGCAAAACTAAGTAGAATCCTTCAAGGGTTAAAAAAAAAAAAAAAAGATATTCAATGAGAGGACTTTTAAGCATTCTGGATGAAAAGACCAGAACTGAATAGAAAATTTTACTTCCAAACACAAGACTCAAGAAAAGCATAAAATTGTAAAAAGAAAAGGAAATAATAAGGGTTTATAAAGCATTTACAATCCCTCAATGGAAGATGATGCTTGTAACTCGAAGAAATATATAGAGAGGATATGCATGTGAGCTAAAAACGATTGGATGAAAGCTTTTAAAATAAAATTAAATATGTGTATTAAAATAAATAAATTTAATAGAGAAAAAATAAATTAAAGAAGGAGAAAAAGGAATTCAAATGGAGAAAGGAAAAGAGAGAGGCACAATGGGGTGAATTATCTCACATAAAGGAGGCAAGTAAGAGATATTACAGTGTAAGTGAACATGGAAGGAGTAGCAGGGAACGCTTGGATATTACTTTATTCAGAATTTGCTCAAAGAGGAAATAATACACGCACAGTATACTTTCCCACAGGTAAGTAGGAAGGGAAGGAAATAAGAGAAAAGAGGGGTACTTATAGAATGGAGAATAGATTAGGGGAGACAAAAGTCAGAAACTAAACACTTTTGAGGAGCAACAGGATAAAAAAAAGAGAGAATAGAATAAATGAAATGAGGAGTTGGAAGGAGGAAAATATAATTATGAAACTGTGAAGAAATTTTGAAGCAAATTTTTCTTGTAAAGCTCTCAATTCTCAAATATGTAGATTCATTAGTGAAAAATTATAAAAACAAGGGCCATTCTCTAATTGTCAAATGATTTAAAAAATGAACAGTTTTCACTTGAAGTAATCAAAATTATCTATAGTTATATGGAAAAATGCTCTAAATCAGTATTGATTTGAGAAATACAAATTTAAACAATACTGACAGTTTGGTTAATGAGATAGAAAAGGAGAATGATAAATGAATTATTTCTTGCATTATTTTGCCAAGGTCCTATTTTTGGTCACAACTTTCTGGCAGTCCAGTTATTTTTATATATTCTCTTCTTTATCTGTTCTACAGATCTGTTATTTTTCTTATGAGATGTTTGACATTAATTTCTATTTTCTCCTTTATAATGGGTTTTGCTTTTTCTTGGTCTCTCATAGCTTCACTGACTTCCCCTTGTCCTATTCTTATTTTCAAAGAGTTATTTTCATCTTTGAGACTCTGTATTTCCTTTTCTAATTGGTTAACTCTTTTCCATATTCTTATTTTTCTTGGATGATTTTAATTTTTTTTCTTTAGTTTTCCTCAATGTTTCTCATTTGATTTTTGAATTCTTTTGTAAATTCTTTCTATAAATTCTCTCTGGGCAAGAAGCCATTTCACATTACTCTTTGGGGTAGATGCTTTCTTTTTTTTTCTTTTTTTACTAAAATGTTCTCCTCTGAGGATGAATCCCTATCTTCCCTGTTTTCATAACATGTTTCAATGATGGCATTCTTTCTTCTTTACTGGTTCATTTTTTAAAAAATAAGAGACATTAGTGTGAGCTCCTCTAATTGTGGGGTGAGTGAATGATGCCTTAAGCTTCCCTTCAGCTCTCCACACTGACCAGGATCCCCAAACCAAGACTGGCACTCTCCTGTAAGTGCCCACATCCAACAGTGAGCCTGTCCTGCTGCTTCTGCACTTACCAGATGCTGGTTCCTTCTTGCCCAAGGTTACATCTCAAAAGCACAGCTGGGCCTGGTGTTCCCAATTAGTGGAGATTCATTCTGTCTTCCTGGATTTAAACCCCTACTCTACAAACAGTCTGGGAGGTGAAAGTCTCAGTGTTTCCTGCTGAAGCTACAACCACAACCAGATAACCCGACTTGGTGTTTCCCTGGAGCTAGCTTGGAGGTGGTTTCATTTTAGACAGATTAATTCTGGCTCCAGGGTCTTTCTTCAGATCTTGTCTGGTTGTATCTGGAGTTCCCCCATTCTGATCTGTCTTCTTCGTTTTTTACCTATGTTGGCCCTGCAGCACAAATTTGTTCTATTTGTGGGGGAAATTGAGAGAACTTGAAGTTTATCAACCTACTCCGCCATCTTTCCAGAATCCTTCCCAAGAATGACAAATGTTAGAGAAACTGTGAGGAAATTGAGACACTAATGAACTGTCCATGAAGTTGTGAACTGATTCAATCATTATGTAGAGCAATTTGAAACTATGCTTAAATAAATGTAGCAGCTCTTTTCTGGTATTAAAGGATACCCATCAACTGGGAAATGGCTGAATAATTGGTGGCATGTGATTGTAATGGAATACTATTGTGATATAAATAATGATGAGGAAGATGCTCTCAGGAAAAAAAAAACTTAGAAGGCATAAAATATTGCAAAGCGCAATGAGTAAAATCAGAACATTGTACACTGTAACAACAATATTGTAAAATGATTATGTGTGAATAACTGACTTAATTATTCTCTGCAATAAAATGATCCAAGACAACTCTGAAGAACTTATCACAATGCTATCTATCCACAGAGCAAGAACTGATGGATTCTAAATACAAATTGAAGCATACATTTTTCTAACTTTATTTTTCTTGGGTTTTTATGTTGGTCTGTGTTTTATTTTAGAATACAACAAATATGGAAATATATTTTTCATGACTGCACATGTGGAATCTATATCAATTGCTTGCCTTCTCCAAGAGAGTAGTGGGGAGGGAGAGAGAGAATTTAAAACTCATTTATTTTTTATTTTTTTATTTTTCAGCATTGATAATTGCAAAACCTTTTATTCCAATTTTCCTCCTCCTTCCCCCCACCCCTTTCCCCAGAGGGCAGATAGACCAATAAATGTTAAATATGTTAAAGTATATATTAAATACAATATATGTATACATATCCATACAGTTATTTTGCTGTACAAGAAGAATCAGACTTTGACATAATGTACACTTAACCTGTGAAGGAAATAAAAAATGCAGATGGACAAAAATAGAGGGATTGGAAATGCTATGAAGTGGTTCATACTCATTTCCCAGAGTTCTTTTGCTGGGTGTAGTTAGCTCTACTCATTATTGAACAAATGGAACTGATTTGGTTCATCTCATTGTTTAAGAGAGCCATATTCATCAGAATAGATCATCATATAGTATTGTTGTTGAAGTATATAATGATCTCCTGGTCCTGCTCATTTAACTCAGCATCAGTTCATGTAAGTCTCTCTAGACCTTTCTGAAATCATCCTGCTGGTCATTTCTTACATATTACATGATAATATTCCATAATATTGATATACCACAATTTATTCAGCCATTCTCCAATTGATGGGCATACACTTAGTTTCCAATTTTTGGCCACTACAAAGAGGGCTGCCACGAACATTCATGCACATACTGGTCCCTTTCCCTTTTTTAAGATCTCTTTGGGATAAAAGCCCAGTAGTAACATTGCTAGATCAAAGGGCATGCACAGTTCGATAACTTTTGGGGCATAGTTCCAAATTGCTCTCCAGAATGGTTGGATGTATTCACAATTCCACCAACAATGTATCAGTGTCCCAGTTTTCCCACATCCCCTCCAACATTCAGCATCTTTTCCTGTCATCCTAGCTAATCTGACAGATGTGTAGTGTATCTCAGAGTTGTCTTAATTTGCATTTCTCTAATTAATAATGACTTAGAGAATCTTTTCATATGGCTAGAAATAGTTTCAATTTCTTCATCTGAAAATTGTCTGTTCATATCCTTTGACCATTTATCAACTGGAGAATGGCTTGATTTCTTATAGAGTCAATTCGCTATATATTTTGGAAATGAGGCCTTTATCAGAACCTTTGACTGTAGAAATGTTTTCCCAGTTTATTGTTTCCCTTCTAATCTTGTCTGCATTTGTTTTGTGTGTACAAAAACTTTTCAATTTGATATAATCAAAATTTTCTATGTTGTGGTCAATAGTGATCTCTAGTTCTTCTTTGGTCATAAATTCCTCCCTCTTCCACAGGTCTGTGAGGTAAACTATCCTATACTCTTCCAATTTATTTATAATCTCATTCTTTATGCCTAGGTCATGAATCTATTTTGACCTTATCTTGGTGTACGGTATTAAGTGTGGGTCAATGCCTAGTTTCTGCCATACTAATTTCCAATTTTCCCAACAATTTTTGTCAAATAATGCATTCTATCCCCAAAACTGGGGTCTTTGGGTTTGTCAAACACTAGATTATTAAAGTTATTGGCTGTTTTGTGCTTTGAACCTAACCTATTCCACTGATCAACTAGTCTATTTCTTAGCCAATACCAAATGGTTTTGGTAACTGCTGCTTTATAATATAATTTTAGATCTGGTATAGCTAGGCCACCTTCATTTGTTTTGTTTTGTTTTTTTTTTATTAGTTCCCTTGAAAGTCTTGACTTTTTGTTCTTCCAGATGAATTTTGTTGTTAGTTTTTCTAGGTCATTAAAATTGTTTCTTGGGAGTCTGATTGGTATAGCACTAAATAAATAGACTAGTTTAGGTAGTATTGTCATCTTTATTATATTTGCTCCACCTATCCAAGAGCAGTTAATATTTTTCCTGGTGGTTAGATCTGACTTTATTTGTGTGGAAAGTGTTTTGTAGTTTTGCTCGTATAGTATCCTGATTTGGATAGATTACCAAATATTTTATACTATTGGCAGTTACTTTAAATGGAATTTCTCTTTATAACTCTAACTGTTGGATTTTGGTTAGTGATATATAAGAATGCTGATGACTTTTGTGTGTTTATTTTGTATCCTGCAACTTTGTTAAAGGTGTGGATTATTTCTAATAGCTCTGGGGTTCTCTAAGTATACCATCATATCATCTGCTGTGCTGTGGTCTGTGCTGAGTCACTTCCGGTGCTGGGTGCATGTAGCCAGATCCTTTTAGATTCTGACATTTTTTAGAGTACACTCTTTTTGTAACTTCTCTGCTGATCTACTGCTTTGCAAACAAAGCAGAGCATCCAACCTGTGGTAGAGTCCTCCCTGCAAAACCTTCACCCCACGGAAACCTCCCCCACCCCCATCCACTCAAGGTGCTAGCCTCTGAATTTTACCTCCCTGCCTGTGCTGGCTTGCTCCTGCCCATCAGGACAAACATTTTCTGGCAATCTTTCAGATTATCTTTGGTTGGTAATTTGTTGCACTCCCAATATTCGTGGATTTTACCAGTCAAGCACTATTTCTGAGTCTGAATTTGGTCATTAATAGTGAGAGTAGAAGGGGAGCTTAGAATGAAGCATGTGTCTTCTCCACCATCTTGGCTCTGCCTCTAAAACTCAATTTTTTAAATTAATGTTAAAAAATTTTTTAATAAGTAATTAGGGGAAAATAAAATATTAATAACAGATTGTTATAAAATAATTTTATGAGAACTGAGAAATCATTTAGTACAATTTCATTTTAAAGGTGAGGAAATTACTCCAGAGAAGTTAGATGATTGTACATCTTCCAGATGATTCTTCTAAATCCATGTAGAAATGACTAGTTCATAGTCCCTGAGAAATCCAGGAACTGAAAAGTATCTTATTATATTTTGAGATTGTTCTAATTATCAACATTTTGTTATTATTGTTGTTCTGAACTAAAATCTGCCTCCCTTGCAACTTCCAAGTTTCACCTATTCTTCCTATCTCATCCTGTTGGGAGCAAGCAAGTCAACTGTAACACCCCTTCCAAAGGAAAACTTTAAAAACAGATAAAAACAGTAATTTTGTCCCTCCAATCCAAACCCCATATTTCAGAAAAAATTCTAGTTCCTTCAAAAAATTATATAACATGATGACATCCCAAGGAATTTTGATGTTACTTGTAATTATCCTTTTAAAATGAGGTACCAAAAGCTAAACACAGCACTTTAGATATGATCAGACCATTACTAAATATAATGGCACTATTATGCCTGTCTTCTGGATGCTAAGTATATATGGGCAGACAGGTGGCACTGTATATAGAGTGCTGAGCCTACAGTAAGGAACATCTGAGCTCAATCCTGATTCAGAAATGTACTAGATGTATGATCTTGAGTAAGGCATTTAACCAGTTTGCCTCAGTTTCTTTATATATAAAACAAAGATAATAAAAGACTATCTCTTTGGATTGTTGTGAGGATCGAATGAAGTGATATTTTAAAGAGCCTGGTACACAGTAGGCACTGTGTAAACTTTATTTCCTTTTCTTTCTTTCTCAAGTATTTGAGAATTGAATCCAAGTTTTTGCCTGCCATTTCACATTGTAAATTTATATTGAACTTATAGTCCCCTCAAACTTTAAAGCATTGTTTTTTTTTTTAATAGAACCAGTGGTAAGTTTGATTTTTATCATCCTATACTTGTGGGGGACTTGTGTTTTTTGTTTTTATTTTTAATATGAGTTTATGGCTTTGCACATCTCTATTAAATTGAATGTTGCTATATTTATCAATTGATGCAGAAAGTCAAAATCCTTGTGAATGTTGATTCTGTCATCCAAAATAGTATTTTGCTTTGTGTTACCCACATATTTCATAAGCATACCATCTATATTTTCATTCAAATCATTGACAAAATTGTTAATAGAAAAGGGCCAAGGACCGAGCCTGGCTGTATTTTACTATAGATCTACTGGGTTGACATGGATTCATTAATCAACAATCCTTGCTACAAGTCTTTAGACAATAGCACATCCAGCTAGAGGCAGCCTAGTGTAGTGGAAAGAGAATTAGCCTAACACATTCTAGCTGTGTGACACTAGACAAGTTGCTGGTTTGATTTTAGTCATAATGCTTGAGAGAGTCATTTATATTTAGCATTTCTTTCTGGGTATGGAAAACAAATATATTTTCCAGATTTGACTGACATTATATATTGAGTATGTTTCTATTTACCTCTTTTGGGGAAACCCTAGACCATTGAATATAATCTAAATTATAATTAATGGTGAGGGTTTAATGAATCAAAATGGGGGCTTAGGCTCTCATTTGTTAGAGGTCGATTCCCTAGACCTGAACCCATAGGATAACCAGTCCAGAGTAAAAGGGCCCTTTAGTGGAGAAGAAAATATTGTTCAGTCATTTCAGTTGTCTCCAACTGTCCATTACCCTTTGGGTTTTTCTTGACCAAAGATAATGGAGTGATTTGCTATTTCCTTCTCCAACTCATTTGACAGATAAGGAAACTTAAAGGCAAAGAGTTAAATGACTTGTCCAGGGTCACACAGCTAGCAATTATCTGAGACCAGATTTAACTTAGAAAGAAGCATCTTTCTAACTCCAGATGCAGCATTCTATCTGCTGTGCCAGATAGGAAATGACACAATAATTATTGTAAAATCACTATTATTGTTCCCTGCTTTCTCCCTACCCACTTACCCACACACCCCTTGGTCTTTTTCATAAATCTTACTTTATTCTGAACCTTGCTGATTCTTCATTCTCCTCATAAAGGCTGGCACTAACTATTCTTTTATATATGTTCTTGGTTATATGCTCCATCTTTCATCTTATTCAGATTGGATTTCTCCCATCCTGGGATACACCTATATTTTCCAGCAGCCTTGATATGCTTTTCTCAGTTTCTCAGAAAGGGTGTTATTTTTTAAATATTTTTTTCTTTTTTTTTTTCTAATTTTGATATAAAGATCTCTGGCAAACATTAATCAAATTACGGAGAGATTATTTTATAGGTAGTAAATTCTAAGTGATTATTTCTATTCATGACACATAGAAAGTGCTACCTCAATATGTGTATTTTTGACATAAAAATAATTTTATAACTGTAAATTTTTGAGTTTTTCAATTGATTACATATTTTAAGCTACCTTTTGTTCTTATGTTGAAACTGAATAGAATAGATGGATAACAATAGTAATAATAAATTATATTCATGTAGTGTTTTAAAGTTTATAATTTTTATTTTGGTATTAGATATAATCACATTGTCCTACTCTTGATCCAATTAATTATAATAATAGCTAGCATTTTTATAGTGCTTTAATGTTTGGACAATATTTTACAAAGGTTATTTCATTTTGTCTTTACAGTGATTCTGGAAGATAGGTGCTGCTGTTGTTTCCATTTTATAGATGAGGAAATTAAGGAAAAAGTTAAGTGATTTGCCAAGGATCACCTGTAAACAATTAGTAAACAACTGAACTCAGGTATTTCTGACTAGCTCCAAGGCTTTATCTGATATACCATCATCTTTCATTTTAGAAGCATTAGAAAAATCAAATCAGCTTCAATCAGGCTTCTCATTTATTCACCCAATGTTCCATTTGGAAGGAAAGTCAGAAATCATCTAATCTAACTGTAGTTAAAGATAAGAAAACAAAAGAATAGAGACTTTAAATAATATTCAAAATCATAGAGTTCCTTAATGATAAAGTCAAGGATAGAACCTATTATAATTTTCTCAGTTCCTATTTCAGTACTCTTTACTCCATGGGAGAAGCGGGGTTGTGGGGCTAATATTTATAGAAAGTTCTGGCTTTCATAGGAGAAATTCATTCAAATCAATTCTGTAAAACTATTAAAGATCTACTCCACTGTGTGCCAGGAACTGTGCTAGATATTGGGTATCAAGGATATAGTCCCTCACCTCAAGTAGTCCAAATGAATTATACCGAAGTGATAAAACATAAATAATTTATATGTAAATAAAAAGTACAGGGTGTACCAAAAGTCTTTTTTCTATTATGCATGTATGTATATGTGTGGTAAATTTGTATATGTATATATTCATATTACATGTAATACATGCACACATATGTATACATTACATATGTGTGTATAGATGTATATATATACATACATATATGTATTAATCTACATACCTACCTACCTATCCATCTCTCTATCTATCTTAAAGCTTATAGCTGAATACAGACTTTGGAGACAAAGTCTTCTTCTCTGTATATATAAAATAATTTCAAGAAAAAGAAAACTACAACATGAAATAGAAAACAAGCAGAGTAGCAAATGCAAGGTGGAATAAGATCCCAGCTATCGGAAACTCTTGTGAAAAGGCACAAAGATGGCTTGCGAATCACCATGTCTGGCAAATATCTACCAACAGTTTCATGAGACTAAAGAGGGAGGCAATGTAATAAGACATTATTTGGGGACACATTGTTGTGAATTTTAAATGCCAGGCTGGGTATGTTCTATGGTAACCTAGATGTCAATGAAAGCCACTGAATATAGGGGAAAGTTAGAAATAGACGACATGGCTAGATCTGTGTTTTAGGAATATTAATTTAGCAACTTCCCATAGATTGGATTGAAAAGGGAAGCAATAAAGAGAATAATCATTATTATTTTGTATTATTTGATAATTAATACTCTACAATACAATTTTTTCCTCTATTTTGTCAAAAAACCCCTCTCTTAACCTAACTCAATGACCTCTCCTAGGAAGAACTAAGAAATGGTTTTAGGAATACAATCACTCATGATCCCCAAGGTATCTGGTGGTTAACCATTTTAAAGTCAGATATCTGATTCCTTCCTTTGGCTAACTCTGTAAAATGTAAACCATTTTAGTCTAGATCCTCCAAAGAAGATGATTTTATTGTCCTTGCTTTCCTTTTTCAAAATTAGGGGTGACTTGATTTTCAAGGGAAAGGCTAAACTTTGGAGATCCTGATTGAGGTGGTTTTGTTTTCCAGTAAAGTTCACTAGCAACAATTTATGTCCATCAAGCAATTAACATTTTTAACTGCCAGAGAAGAGTGAGAATATCCACTTGGTTGGCAAACTTACCAATCAGGATTGCTTTATATTTGCCAAGGGAGGTCCAAATGATGTTCTGTTAGGCAAATCAGAAGGTTAAAAAATATCTATCAGCTCTTACTCAGGGTTATCTAGAAGAAAGCTTCTTAAACTCCATGTCAATAAGGAGCTGCCTAATAAAATATGGGGATCCCTAAAAGTTTGGCAATAATAAAAGATTTATGAACACAAGGACCAAAAACTCATTCAAAATCAAATATATAATGAATCCAAGGTGTTTCTGGCAGTGCTTGTCTCTGTTTCATA
The DNA here is from genome assembly GCF_016432865.1 of Antechinus flavipes. NCBI lineage: Eukaryota > Metazoa > Chordata > Mammalia > Dasyuromorphia > Dasyuridae > Antechinus > Antechinus flavipes. The sequence continues at coordinate 293,810,963 of NC_067401.1, read as the reverse complement.
GCACACTTTCACTGCAATTTTGGTTCTTAATACACAATATTTGGACTTTGCATTGTTCATGCTAGAACACTTCTAGAAACACCTTGATTCAGATTCAAGATGTGGTTGTATAAAAACTTCTTGGGTGAAAAGAAGTTGTGAGTAGAAAAAGTTTTAAAAGCCTTTTTCTAGGGAGGCCATTGACCCTTTTTTTTTTCATTCCTGCTAGCCTAACAAATAAATTGATTATGCTTAAGTCCCTAGCATTGTGAGGTACAATCAAGACCCATTTTTTTTTTTACTAACAGTACTGTTATTAACACCACTGTTATTTAAAATGATACTATGTCATGGATAAAACTGTATTTGTTATAATTTTATTCATCACAATTAGCAATTGATTAAATATATGTAATTAAGGAAAAGAAAGAGTCAAGAAGAATTTCAATGTGTCGAGTCAGTTGACTATGAAATGATGGTATCTTTAATAGAAATGGGTGGTGTGTTTGGGAAAAATATCATAGATAAAGGTCAGAAATAAAGTAGTATGGCCCATTTGTTTTATATGTGAAGAAACAAAGACCTAAACAAGTAATACAACTTGTCCAAAATCATACTCTAGCAAGTGGCAATTATAAGAGTCCAGGCCATGTTCTCTAACCTCAAATTGCAAATTCTATCCATTAAACCTGGCAACTATCAACATGATGTGGAAAGGAAATATTAAGGGGCAAAACGAATTTGTTATAGTGCCAGGATTACATAACCATTTAAATTGTGCATATGTCTTTTATACCACAGATGGCTGCAAATTGGCAATAAAATTCATTAATAAAGTCATCAAAAAAGTAATTCTGGATGGAAGGAATACTACTTAGAGATGATAACTTAAATGTAATTATCATTTTGAAAATAAAACCTAAAAGAAATATAAAGCATTGAGCTTACAGAACAATCATAAATTCCACTTAGAAAGAAGGTATGAGAATATTTAAAATGTTTAAATTAAATTAAAATTATTTAAAACTATAAATCAGCAGATATTTGAAATAGTCATTGAATTAGTCATTTCCATTCGTCTCCAAATTCACTCCTAACTCATTTCCATTCACAAGGCACTTAATTAAGCTGCATAATCCTCAGTTTACTCACCTGACAAAAGAACAATCCAAACAAAATGACCTCTAAAGTCTCTTTATTACTATAAATCTATGGGCCCCAAAATCTGAAAAAATAAAATGTAGAGAATTTGGAATCATGAAATTACCACTAATTCATATGAAATAACAGTAAAGTTTAGGTAAAAAGAAAATGATTAGGTAAACTTACATCAAACTGTATTCTTCATATGAATTTCAAAATTTGTCAAACTTTTTTTTAAAATCATTGTTGTTTAGATTTTATTTCAAGGAATATCTTTCTTTTCTATTTCCTACTTAAATGGAAAATTGGTCCTAAAAATGAATGAAGACTCATGAATCAAATATTTGTCAAGTATTTTCTGCCAAGGGAAGTAATTGATTTATTGAAAATTCTCAAAGTTCTGGAGGCTTCCTTTTTATTATCAATAAAAATCTACTGCTTTGATGACCAGAAGGACAGAAGTAAAAGACCTATGATTCTGTCTCATTAGTAAAATGCAATACAGAGTGATTTATAACTTCACTATGTTATTTTTTTCTCTCAATAAAATATGTAAATGCATATAAAATGCAAATACTGCTGAAAGCATAAAAAGTTGTGTATATTTTTTACTCCTAGATAAGTAGATATATAAGTGATAAATTGAGGATGGATGGGGAGAAATAGATAGAACAGAATATTATATGTTAAGTTCTGTTTTGTCCTTTCATGGAAATCCCTAAAACAACCATTCTTAGATGCTATATACAAAAAGTTATTACACAAAATCATAGGGTCTTAGGTGAAAAATTGGCAGAAGTCCCAGTATGTCAAGGAGGAAACTGAAGCCCAGAGGTGCATAGTAACTTATTCATGATCACACAGGTAATATAAGAAACAGAACCAAGATTTGAACATAGATCCTCTGATTCCCAAGCCAACGTATGCTTCATAGTATCATGCTATCTCCTAATATCAAAACAAAATATTCGAGGCAGTGGTTTACTACTCACAGTAAAGAATTTAGATTTTGACAGCAGAGTGTATGGAGCCAGTTAAGACATTTTTATGGTATTTGTTTATTTATATTTATTTTGTTTGAGAGAACATTCTTATTACACTGTACTTTGATGCATTTCTGTTCTGTGCAGAATAAGGATTGAGTTTTTTCACCTCATAATAAACATGGAGTATTTCGCACTCATTCAGGTAGCTGAACATGCAAGAGTTCTTTCAGGCTCCTTTCTCCATAAGGTATTTGATTTCATTGTTCTCTTAGTGTTCCCATTATCTTCCTGTCTTACTTCTTCCCCCATATTGCTACCCAAATTGATTGTGCACTCAATATACCCCCTGAGACTGAGATGCAACAAAATATGGATCAATTCTCTGCTGCTTATGCTAATTTTGGTCTAACAATTAACACCAAGAAAACAGAGGTTCTCTACCAGGTAGCACCACACCATCTGTTCATGGAATCATCAAGCCACAGCAAATGAAGGATATTAAATGCTATGGATAAGTTCACTTATCATAGACGGTACTACTTTCCAGGAATGTACACATAGATGATGAGGCTGCTGCCAAAGATGTTTAAGAGGCTTCATTGGGAAAAAGAAGAAATATTAAAGTACCTATCAAGGAAACTGCGAGAAAGAAGAAGTATTAAACTACTTAACAAACTTAAGGTTTAAAGATCCATTGCATTGACCTATGAAATCTGAATAGATTCCATTTGGATAGACTTAGAAAGATTCTGAAGATCATTTGGAAAGATAAGATTATAGACTCTGGGGTCCTTTCTCAAGCTAAATTTCCAAGCATTTTAGCCTTACTTCAGAGAGCACAATTGTGATGAGTTGTCCAAGTATTTTGAGTCCAAGTGCTTAAAAGACTTTTTTATGGAGAAGTTACACAAAGCAAGCACTCACATGAAGGTCAGAAGAAGTGATAAAGCAACATTCTCAAGGTCTCTATGGATAATTTTGGAATTAATTGTGTGACATGGGAGACACTGGCAAAGAAACAGCCACATGATATATCTATATCAAAGAAGAGGTGATGTTCTATGATCGAAGCAGAATTATAGTAGCTCAAAAGAAATGCAAGATATACAAATTTAGGGATATTTCCATTCCAAATTTTCACGTGGACTATTTGTGCCTAAGTGTTGAATTGATTAGTCACAATTAGACACACTATACCTTGACTCCATCATAGTGATATCATTTTTGCCTTCTTCTGAAATGAAGGACAAGAATTAACTCACTCAAATATTCTGGTCAATTCTAGTTTTCTTTCATTTTTCTTTGTCCTGGATGTTTGAGTGTTTAGGGCATCCATAGCATTATATGTACAGTATGGTCTCTGCCAAAATATGGTATGTCAGCCAGAGGAACAATGGCCCAAGTCCAATTAGTTTATATAATGCATCACCACCAATCATTATGTCTGCTATATATTCCTGGAAGTGTTTTGGTTTGGCTAATGTAGGAAGTTACTCTGTTTTCATGTCACAGACTACTAGTTTGTTAAGGAGATTTAAAAAAATGAAATGTGTCAGCAACATATATATTGACATTTTTATCCAGTTCAATAGCTGGTTAAACAGTATCTTTATTATCTTTTCATTCCTGGTGACTAGCACTATGTCTGGCATAGTTTCTTCTTATGAAAAAATAGTGTATTCCATTTAAGCTTAGGTCTTTCTGACACTAAGCTTAGTATCTTAATCACTGTGTTACCTAGCTGCCTCTATTTCTGATGCTTATTATTAAAATATTTAACCTATTTTCCCCAGATGTTGAAAAAACCTTTTGCTCCTTGAGGCACCAAAGAGGGGAGATTGTCTTGATTTGTCCAAGGTCAAATTTCTATTTTTTCATTGAATCTTGAAAATAATTATAATTAAACCATTTCATTCACAGTTTAAAAAATAGTGTATTCTATTTATTGATTAAATTGTATTTGACACAGTCTTAATCTCTAAAAAATAATGTCACTCTCTGTGATCTGTAAGATAGAGAATTAAGAGGAAGAACAAAGAAAAGTCTTGTAAAAAAAAAGGAGGGAGTGAAGAAATAATATTAATAAGGAGAAATAATTTAACAAATGTTCTTCTTCCTACATGATCCAACTGGAATGTGCCCCACCTAGATCAGAAATCTACATAAATAGACAAGTAGATAAATTGACCAAGTAGACAAAACTTGTTTTCCATTAGTATTCCATAAAACATCAAATGGCCTTCTTTGTTGCCTCATTATATAATGGAGACAATTTGGAAATGTATATAAGTTCTTGAAGATTTTATCAATAAAGTACAAGCACTGGCAGGATCAACAAAATTGAAAAGATTCCAAGTTTGGTCCTGAAAACGGGCTATGTTTGCTACCTGATCCAGTATAGAAAAGTTATTAATAGTTTGGCCATTAGGTGAGTTATTGAATCACAGCAACCTATTAAAGCAAACTAAAAAAATGTAATATAGACATCAATCCTGCATACCCCCTTTTCTTCTCCAGTCACAGTAATAGAGAGGAAAAGGGAAATAATCCAGTTTACAGGCCATCTATAGGCATCAATTTAAGTAGTACACAAATAAAAGGACATTGCCCAAGGCTGAAAAATTTGGCATACTACGGGGAAAATTAAATCAAATTACTTCGGCAATATATAGATGAAATGAGAAGGCATAGAGAAATAAAATCTAAATGGAATGACAGTTCATAGCTTTTTTTTCAGAGAAGCCAATGAAGGAAATGAAACAGCAAGTTTCATCAGGCATCCAAAGGGAATAAGAAACATTATTTCAGAAGGTGCTTAATCATCTTGCATTGCAATGCTCATGATGAACATAAGAGAATGACTATCATAAAGGTAATCATAACATATGTGCCTGTATCTGTTGCAGAGAATAAGAAAGAGAGAAATTCTATGAAAATATAGCAATCTGGACTGTCAGATTGTTGTGCTTTTTTTGTTGTCCTGCCTCACTTTCTCTAATTGTCCTGCCTCAGTTTTCCTAATTGTCCTGTCTCGGTTTCCCTGGTTGCAACTTCCCTTTTCTGCTCATTAGAATTGAGATAATTAGGGCTGTGGAGATTTGGCATTCCAGGAGATAAAACTCCAGATGTCCTATCTCATATACCTGAGTGGTGTCTCTAAGTCCAGACTTCCTGGCTCTAGTTGAACACCTCCTTAACTCCCAATTTGTTAGAATTTATTGTCCTATCCCCCAAGCTGTCAGATCCAGATTGATGGTCCCTGCCTGGAGATTCCACTCACTGGAGTTTGGACTCCATCCACTTTTGTGTACCTGAGCTTGGAGCTAAGTGTGTATATATATTCATTGAGAACTCACATTCCTTGCTGGATGTTTTGGATATCAGCCTTGGGGGCAATATGCTCCCAGCACAATTTCTTCTTCTCAGAAATCCAAATAAAATATTTAAAACTCTCTAATCTCTATCATGTCTCAGTTTCTCCAGCATTACAAGATGAACTTGTTTTTGTTGATAATATCATCATTCCAGTCACTATGATCAAAATTTCAATCAATTCAAAAATGGCTTTAGCTCATCCACCCAAGGAACTTGCTCTCCTGATTGGTCATTAACTGCCTAGAATATTTTCTAGACCACCTGGCAAAGCTCCATATAACTTGCAGTTCCACTCTCTAGACTTTGTTTTTTCCCTTTCCTTGCTAACCTCTTTGTTCTATTATGGGAAGCTTTCCACTTTCTTGCTCCCCTTTATGTGCTATCTTTATGTGTTTTGTATATAAGCTCCTCAAGGACAGAAAGAGTATTGTTTGATTTGTATTTGTTTAGTCAGAATATAGCAATACTAAGTGAAAATTTGGAGATACATATTAACATAAAAAAGGCTGGAGCATATTACCCCATGATATCTTGCAAGTAGCACAAGCATAAAAGACTTTATGTAGGAAATGTGAGGCAGTGTTGACTGATGGATAAAACTTTCTGACCTCAGGATCAGGAAACTGTTTCTGGCCTAACACCTGTTGTACTAACCTATACAAGAAAAATAACCTCTCAGAAATCAAAGAAATTAATTAAGATTTAAGTTTGCAGAACATTTACCAAGTTATATTTGGGAATGGAGTTAATTCAGAAAAAATTCTATCTACCTTTACAAAGAAATCACAGATCTGTAGAGAAATAAACTAAAAGTAATCAAAAAAAATGATAAAAAAAAGGAGGGATTTGTTATATGGCAAAAGTCAGGGATGACAGAGTTTTGTACTGATAGCTACTGGATATTTTTATTGCTATATTTTATTTTTGCATCATTTTAATTAGCAAATATATTTCTTCTCCATTACCCAGAATATCAGTCAACAAGTATTTATTAAGCATATACTGTATACTTTGAAGCATACAAAAGAGTCTGCAAAACTAATATGTCTGATAGTACTTGCATTGTACCACACCTTAATGAAGAGTGAGGGAGAATATTATCACATTTCTTTTCTGGAACCAAACTTGATCATTATGACTATAGAGCATTTAATTTGGCTTGCTATTTTGCCAATTTACATTGCTGTAATCAATTCACATGTTGTTTTCATGTTTCTACTAATTTAACATAAGCTCATATAATTCTTTCCTTAGTTATTTGTATCCTTTATATTTATTTTTTTCCTTAGAGAAATGAACTCTATATGCATCACAACAATTTATTTAGCCATTCTGCTAATGTCAATTATGTACTTAATTTCCAATCTGTTGTTACTATCAAAAGGTACTTTTCACAGGGACTTTTTATTCATACATGGAATGTTAAAAGAGCTCTGTTTAGCATTCACAATACTCAAACTATCTCAACACCCCAACATTTTCTCTTCAATCCAGGCACTGACTTTCTGACTGTTGCATGAACAAGGCACTATATCACTCAGGTTCATTTTTTTGTCTGTCCCCATTCTTAGAATGTTTTTTCTCTTCTACTCAGATTTCTGACTTGCCTGGCTTCATTTAAGTAGTATCTAAAATCCTGATTTCTACAGGAAGGTTTTGCCAAGCGCCGGTTATTCCAGTGGCTTTTTTCAGTTGATTTTACCCTATTTATCCTGAATATAGTTTGCTTTCTATATTTATGTTTGTATGTTGTTTCCCCATTAATTTACAAATTCCATGAGGTTAGGGTATATTTTTGTTTCTTTTTGTATCTAGCACTTAGCAAAATGCCTGGGAAATAGTTAAAAATGGAATGTCTTCTGATTTGTACATAATTGGATTCAGTGAGGCAGAGTTGTGTGAAGTTCTGGGTCTTACTCTCTCATCTAGAGTCAGTGAAGTGCAGTGACAAGAAAAAGTCAAGATAACTAGAGATGGTTCAAGTTGCAGTGCATGACCTTGTATATACAATGACTAAACAAGTTCCAAGTGCTCCATGGTGCCTACTTTAGCCGCCTCTATGGCTATTGGAACAAATTGTTCTATTTGCTTCTGCCACGAGAAGTCTTCACATGCTGGGGGTATATGGCCCCTAACTCATAGAAGAAATTGAAACCACTCGGTTACCATAACCTGATTTAGCTTATCTACCAAAACAGTTTACTGGAAGGTGACCACTCATTTGCTACAGTTTCTGGGAATCAGAGGTAAGACTTGTGTAAATCAGGTGGACACCAAAGTCATAAAGCAGACGTAATAAAGATTCAGCAGCCCTCAACCAGAAGTATTAATTTTCTCTGAACACCCTATTCCTACATAGTAAACATTTGTTAAATTTATTGATTGGTTGATTGATTGACCTAGAAGAAGTCTTCCAGACCACTGCATAGATCCTTTATGGAGAAGTATTTGAAAGACATAAACAAAAATTATATAGAATCAGAAGGTTGAAGGTTGAAATATTTATTATCCATCACAGAGCTATCAAAGAATAAGTCATTAAAATGTGGCCCTCATACTAGGCTCATTTCTAACTGTTGAGCTTTTTGCTCATGACATTATTCCTACCCCAAGCAAAAGAATATTTTAATTTCTTCCAGCTACTATTATCTTCTGTCTTCTACAAAGCTCTGATAAATCTACATTTTTTATATTAAACCTACTTACACACAATAAATTTTGCTTTTTCCCTGCATTCCTATTAAGAGTTGGTATGATGTAGTTCAGTCCTAAATTATTCTCTTTATTTTCTTTCTTCAAGAACATTGTAAGTTTGGCAAGCAGGAATCATCTCTTAAGTTTCCCTTGTATCAATTAGTCCATGAATCAATCAATATTTGCTAACCACCTTTCATGTATTAGGGATTTTAAGGATTCAAAGAGAAAAAAAAAACTGTCCTTACCTTCAAGGAGCTTAATTTTTTTTTTTTTTTGCTCAGCAACCAAAGATTTTATACCTTTTTATTTTTTATTTTTAATTTATTATTATTATTATAATTATAATTTTTTTATTGACATAACATAAATGGGTAATTTTTCAACATTGACCCTTGCAAACGCTTCTGTTCCAACTTTTCCCCTTCTTCCCTCCATCCCCTCCCCTAGATGGCAGCCAGTCCCATATATGTTAAGCATGTTAAAATATATGTTAAATACAATATATGTATACATATTTATACAGTTATCTTGTTGCACAAGAAAAATCAGATTTAGAAAGAAGGTAAAAATAACCTGGGAAGAAAAACAAAAATTCAAACAAAGAGCAACAGAAAGAGTATAAATGCTATGATGAGGTTCATACTCGTTTCCCAGTGTTCTTTCATTGTTCATCATTGTTCAATTGATGCTGATTTGGATGCTCTCATTGCTGAAGAGAGCCACTTTCATCAGAATTGATTTTCATATACTATTGTTGTTGAAGTGTATAATGATCTTCTGGTTCTGCTCATTTCATTTAGCATCAATTCATGTAAATCTCTCCAAGCCTTTCTATTCATCTTGCTGGTCATGTCTTAGAGAACAATAATATTTTATAACATTCATATACTATAATTTACTTAGTCATTTTCCAATTGATGGGCATCCATTCAATTTCCAGTTTTTAGCCACTACGAAAAGGGCTGCTACAGACAGTTTTGCACATACAGGTCCGTTTCCCTTCTTTAATATCTTTTTGGGATATAAGCCTCTAGTAATACTGCTGGATCAAAGGTTTTTGATACCTTTTTGAGGATAGTTCCAAATTGCTCTCCAGAATGGTTGGATCCATTCACAATTCCACCAACAATGCATCAGTGTCCCAGTTTTCCCATATCACCTCCAACATTCATCATTATCTTATCCTGTCATCTTAGCCAATCTGAAAGGCGTATAGTAATATCTCAGAGTTGTCTTAATTTGCATTTCTCTGATAAATAATGATTTAGAGCACCTTTTCATATGACTAGAAATAGTTTCAATTTTTTCATCTGAAAATGATCTATTCATATCCTTTGATCATTTATCAATTAGAGAATGGGTTGATTTGTTTTAAATTAGAGTCAATTCTCTGTATATTTTGGAAATGAGGCCTTAATCAGAACCTTTAACTGTAAAAATATTTTCCTAGTTTGTTGCTTCCCTTCTAATCTTGTCTGCATTAGTTTTGCTTGTACAAAAGCTTTTTAACTTGATATAATAAAAATTTTCTATTTTGTGATCAATGATGATCTCTAGTTCTTCTTTGATCACAAATTCCTTCCTCCTCCACAAGTCTCAGAGGTAAACTATACTACATTCTTTTAATTTATTTATAATCTCATTCTTTATGCCTAAATCATGAACCCATTTTGACCTTACCTTGGTGTACTGTGTTAGGTGTAGGTCAAATACCTAGTTTCTGCCATATTAATTTCCAATTTTCCCAGCAGTTTTTGGTCAAATAGTAAATTCTTATCCCCAAAATTGGGGTCTTTGGGTTTATGAAAAACTAGATTGCTATAATTATTGACTATTTTGTCCTGTGAACCTAACCTATTCCATTGATCCACTAATCTATTTCTTAGCCAATACCAAATGGTTTTGGTGACTTCTGGCTTTATAATATAGTTTTAGTGTAATGGGCTGAGGCTCGAGTTGATGCACTGAGGCCCCAAGCATGTGAGGCTAAATAGTAATTGGACCATACTCTATTAATATATAAGCTTGGAGAAAGAATGGCCCCCGCCCACTCTTTGTGTTATTCCTGATGTGTTGTATAGGAAATGATGATTTTAGAGGTTGGAGGTAGGGGAGTGGAAAAGGAAGGGGAAGGAGAGACTGCTGGCTGGCGTTTTGACACAGCTGCTCGCATTGACATTGCCTCGGCCCTTCAGTTCAGGTCTCTCTCTGCTAGCTGGCTTCCTGTCGTAACTGTCCATATTGCTATCGCAATTCTTCTTGCCCATATTGCTAACACATTCTTTTTTCATCTCTTCACTTCAATAAAGATTGAAGATTTTTCCCTTAACCTGAATTCCTGAGTCTGGCTGATTTTAAATACGCGGTCATTACAATTGGCGCTCAAGTGTGGGAAGCAAGGACCCTACTTCCACTGAAGAAGTCTCCAGTGACCAGGAACTTAGGTGAGTATAAGACAAACAGGGAACTTGTTTTCTTAAAGACTAAACTAGTAACCTTTTGTGGCTGAAATGGGACAGATCCTAGCTAAAGATTCTCCATCCCCCACCCCTACCTCCCCACCCCCAGCCCTACCCAGGAGTGGTGCTATAGAAAGCCTGCTTAAGCTGATAGAAGATCAAGGGCTACTTATAACTTGGGAACAGACAGCTAGACTTCTGGGTACATTAAAATGAACCTCCCCTTGGTTCTTAGAGGAAGAGCAAATCTCTCCTGATAATTGGGCATTGATTGGTCAACAGCTCTCCGCAGATTACAATGAAAATGGTCTTCATTCAATTTCCATCTAGGCATTCTATTTATACAATATAATGCAGTTGACCTTAGGATACCATATAAGTTCTAGGAGAAAAGGAAAAAACTCTAGGAATAGCCAAATGGGGAAGCCTGAGCTAAAGGAAGAAGACAAAGAACAGATTGATGACCATATCCCCACAGGGCATGGAAACTTAAGTGAGTCTCAAGGGTAGGGTGAATCTGAGGCAGCTTCAGCCCCACCTAAAGAGCAGGTAATTGACTCTCCTCCATCAACCCCACCCTCCGGGATGGAGGGAGGAGGGATAGTTGGGGGAGGGGGGCAGTGACAGCACCAGCACCTCCCCCCCTCCCCCAGCATTCAGCCGCTCCTATGAGTAGATTGCAAAAGGAACTAATTAAGGCCAAAGAGGAAGGGAAAAATGTATCAGAATTTCAATACCACTTTTTTTTTTTCCGGTAATTCAACAGTTTAATTCTTCAGGTCAAGAAAGTAGAAGATACTCTCCTTTTGATATAGAAATCCTCAAAGACCTGAAAAAAGCTTGCACTCTTTATGGGGCTACATCAGCTTATGTTAAGATGTTATTACAGAATTTGGCTTTTGAAATCTTCCCCCCTAATGACTGGAAATCTATAGCAAAGATATGCCTAGAACCTGGACAAAACTACTTGTGGCTTTCTGAATATAGTGAGCTCTGTAGGATACAAGCCCAACAAAATAGTCAAAGTGGAGTTCATGCTGCAATCACCTGTGACTTACTAACAGGGGTAGGTCCTTATGCAGATGTCACAGTACAAATTAATTATTCTATAGCAGCATATGAGCAAATTGCTGCTAATGCTATCAAAGCGTGGGCTTCTCTCCACAATAAAGATGACAAGGGTGGGGCCTTCACAAAAATAACACAAGGACCAAATGAACCCTTTGCTGACTTTGTGGGACTTTTGCAGACAGCTATCACAAGAACAAATGGAGAAAATGCAATAACAGACATTTTGATAAAGCAACTTGCTAAGGAAAATGCTAATGAGGTTTGCCGAAGAATTATACTAGGACTGTGCAAGGATGCTCCTTTAGAGGATCTTATAAGATGCTGTGCCACAGTGGACACTGATGCTTTTTATAGCCAGGCTATGATGCAGACTTCCCAAAATCCAAACATGGGAAGACAGAGTCCCTCCGGGCAAGGGACTTCCAGAGAGACTCGTAGATGCTTTCAGTGTGGAAAAGTAGGGCATCTGAAAGCTCAATGTTGGTATAGAGATAGAATGGGAAAACAGGGTGGAGAACAAGACCCCATGTCCAAAATGCAACAGAGGCTTCCATTAGGCCTCAGAATGTAGACAGATTCAGGGAAACAGGATGAGGGGCCCAGCCCCAGGGCCCAAGGCAAAAAAACAAACAAACAAACAAAAAAAAAAAAACACTTGGGGCATGATGGCAGCCAATGGTGCACCCAGAGAGTGCCTACAAGTTCAGTACCCAGACATTACCAATCAGCCAGAAAGCCATATGATGGGAGAAGGGGATTACACAGTCAACCAGCCAGGAAGCAACCTGATGGGAGAAAGGAATTACAATTGGGGAGAATAGAGCTGTATGCAGCTGGGACAACGGAGATACCCCCTGGAGAGGTGAAATCTGTTCCTCTCCAGCCTATGGATCCCTTACCTCCAGGCACAGTAGGCTTGACCATTTCACCTCCTTTTTATACATACAAAACAGTGTCCATCCACACACTGATGTGGGAAACTGGGGAATGTGTAGATAATATCCCAGTCACTAATACAGGTAGACAATGTGTGACTTATCACCCAGGAGAAGTAGTAGCATCAGGTTTACTCATACAGAATCCTAATAAGCAACGTGGTGATAGTCACCCAGATTCTGACTCCAGATCACAAAATCCAGGAATATACTGGACAGCAGCTGTAACAGCTGACCGAGCTATGCTCACAATCTATATAAATGGCCTACCATTGGAAGGATTGGTAGACACAGGTGCAAATCGTACAGTTATTAGAAGTGCCAATTGGCCCAGTCACTGGCCAAAGATTAAAGCAGACACCTATATGTCTGGAGTAGAAGGATCAATAGCAGCTGAAGTTAGTACTACCCCTATGAGATGGACTTTTGAAGGCAAAACAGGAGTTTTTACTCCTTTTATAGTTGAAAAAATCCCCATCAATTTGTGGGGAAGAGACATTTTACAACAATTAGGATTAAAAATGAGTACTTCATTTTTTTAAGCAGGGCTGCTGTTGAAGGCCTGCCAACACTTTTACCTGTTCCTATCCAATGGAAAATTGATACACCACTGTGGATAGAACAGTGGCCCTTAGGTAGCAATAAAATTCAGGCCTTATTAGATATAGTACAGGAGCAGCTTGAACAAGGGCATTTACAACCTTCTCTAAGTCCTTGGAATTTCCCAGTGTTCGTTGCAAAAAAAAAATCTGGAAAATGGAGAATGCTCACTGATTTAAGAAAAGTGAATGAACAGATGGAAACTATGGGAACTCTTCAGCCTGGACTTCCATTCCTATCAGTTGCCTAGAGAATGACCTCTTTGGGTCATAGATATTAAGGATTGTTTCTATTTTATCCCTCTGGATAAGGAGGATATGAAAAGATTTGCCTTTTCAGTGCCCAGCTTTAACTTAGCTGAGCTTTATAAAAGATACGAATGGACAGTTTTGCCACAGGGAATGAAAAACAGCCCCACTATGTGTCAAATGTATGTTGCTGCTGCTCTTGCTCCAGTAAGAAAAGCATTTCCAAAAGTTATGCTATTACATTATATGGATGATATATTGGGATGTGCACCTGAGGAACAAATGCTAGAAGCATGTCTACAAAAGACCATAGAAACACTAAGATACTACAAATTGTACATAGCTGAAGAAAAAATTCAAAGACTCCTGCTCCTTATCAATATTTTCTCCTTTTCAATATTTAGGATATGAAGTATACCCTGAGGTGCTTACAGTACAAAAACTGTCCTTAAGAACAGAGAAGCTAAACACCTTAAATGATTTTCGAAATTGATAGGAGATATCCAATGGATGGGACCAGTGTTAGGCTTGACTACCTATCAATTACAACCATTATATGACATTTTAAGGGAAGACAGTGCTTTACATTCACCACGCCAGCTTACAAAAGAAGCTCAAGAGGCTTTGAGAAAAGTCGAACTGGCTTTATCCAATGTGGTTGAAAGAGTCACACAAAAACCCTTGGAAATATCAATTTTTGCCACACAAGAGGCACCCACAGCAGTCCTTCATCAAGGAGACAGTGTGATAGAGTGGGTGTGTGGGGAGCCGGCACTAATCTACAGGTGATAAAGCCACATTCCTAAAGACTCCTCTAACCTTGAACAAACAGACATCTAGATGTCTCCTGGAGCTTCCTACATCATCAAAGGCCTCTGGTCAACTCCTCTTTCAGTGGGAAACAAACCATTTATCTAGGGTCTCCTCTGTACTGAGTTTGCACAACCCCCACTCCCTCACAAACCACCATAAATACTTGTACTTTTGCCCACAATAAACGAGACTTGATCAGAAAGCCTGTCTTGTCTCCCTTCTGCGCGTCTCTTGTCCCACCCTTCCTCTTCTCTCTTCGCAGGGCCTTTTACACACACAGTCCAGCAGGTTCTGGACACGGGTGAACCTCCCGGCACAATCAGAACAAAGCCTTACTCCTTACCCAGTGCTTGTGGCTAGAATTTTATTAAAGGCCATTAAGCAAGCAGTACAATTATCTGGGGCAAGACCTGATAAGATATACATCTTTTACACCAATACACAAATTAATGTGTGCTGCGAGACCATCCCAGAGTGGCAAATTTTATTAGCCATGGCTCCAAATTTTACACATGGGTCTCCATTAAAGATAACCAGACTTTTACATAATTGGCGATGGATTCTTGAAGAAAAAGTTTCTAAAGTTCCCCTTAAAGGACCAACTATCTTTACAGATGCATCCAAACACAATATTTGTGCTGTATACTCTCATGACTTAATTATAAAGAGAGTAGTTAGAACTCCTTTTCAGTCCACTCAGCAGAACAAATTATATGCGATCATGTTAGCTCTCACTTATTACCCAGGAGACATAAATATAATATTTGATTCAGCCTATTCAGTAGGTGTGGTACAAAGAATTGCCACATCCCAAATAAAATTTGCAGCTTCTAATATATATCAGCTCTTTAAGGAACTTCAGGAGCAAGTGAGAAAACAACCAGGTAAGATTTATATCTTGCATGTCCACTCACATAGTGGACTTCCAGGTCCTATTTTTGATGGGAATTCAAAGGCAGATAGCCTTTTAACTATGTTAGCCAGTACGCCTTTATTTCAGGAGGCCCAGTAATCCCATTCTAAATACCATCAGGCTGCTCGACTTTGCGTTTACAATTTGGGATAACAAAAGAGGAAGCTAGGAGCATAGTAAAAAGCTGTACAGCTTGCTTTCCTTTCCACGCTCCTACACTGCCTCCAGGGAAGAACCCTCGTGGTTTGAGAACCAATGAAATCTGGCAAATGGATGTGACCCATTATAAATCTTTCAGTCGTCTGTCTTTTATCCATGTTGTGGTAGACACCTTTTCAGGATTCACTTTTGAAACACCAGCAGCAAAAGAGACAGCCCAAGTGGTCACTGAATTCCTCACACAAGCATTTGCCACAAGCAATAAAAACAGACAATGGTCCTGCATACACCTCCAAACATTTTACACATTTTTGTGCACAGTATAAGATTTTACACACCACTGGCATACCCTTTAATCCTCAAGGATAGGCAATAGTATAAAGGAGAAACAGAGACATTAAAACACTGCTCCAAAAACAAAAGAAAGTGGGAGCCACAGGTAACCCTAGAGAACTACTAAATCTAGCACTTTATACTATTAACTTCTTGATTTTTGACAAAGATGCACTGGCTCTGGCAGACAGGTTTTATAACCCACTGGAAGGGCAGTGTCCAGTGCGAGCAGCTCCACTATCTTTAGATAATCGCCAGATGATGTGGAGAGACTCAGAAAGTGGTGAATGGAAGGGACCAGATAGGTTAACTGCTTGGGGGAGAGGGTTTGCTTGTCTAGCTACAGGTGGAGAAGGAACCAGATGGTTGCCAACAAGCCGTATTCGCCTTGTTCATCACAGAGAGATGGAGCAGACCCTTGAAACAAAGGAGAAGACCCAAGAAATATCGAGTGGTTCTGTTGCTGATTGTGCTCACCATTGAAAGAGCCTGGCAGTTATGGCATTTGACTCATGGACATAGAAAATTGTTAGACTTCAAAACCCTCAGGAATCATTGGATTCTCTGAGACATGATAAAATTGTTGTAGGACTTGAAAGCCCTCAAGAATCACTGGATTTTCTGAGAAATGATAAGACTGTTACAGGACTTCAAAATATGCTGGAATCATTGGATTCCCTAAGACATAAAAAGACTTGCAGGACTTCAAAAACTTGGGGGGATCATTGGATTCCTTGATATATGATGCAAGGACAATAGATTGATTTTGGACTATCTCTTGGCTGCTGAAGAAGGCGTATGTGTGACTGCTGTTTATATACTCTCCTTCTAGGACTTCTGGCAATCTTTTACAACACCATGTTGATTTATATTGTTTGTTATACCATTACTTGGGTGTATAATTCATGTTTGTTACACCACATCAAGCCTGCACTGACTATGGGGAGAGTCATCACTAATAGCCTCTCCGTTATTGCTATGTGCTTGTGTAATATCTCCCATGCTGATGGGTTTGTGCATAATAAGACCCTCCAGCCCCCACTAGCAACCCCCAGTTCCCTTTGGTGTTTTTCATCTCCCTTCCTGAGATGTCAGGGAGGGCGTGATTATCTCCTTTTTAGTGCTTTCACCTCCCTTCCTGAGAAGTCAGGGGGGTTGTGATCACCCCCTTTTCGGTGCTTTCACCTCCTTTCCTGAGAAATCAGGGAGGGTGTGATTACCTCCCCTTGGGGGCTCTGACCTCCCTGAGGAGTCAGGGATGGCATGACCACCTGTGTTCTAAAACAAAAGAAAGTGGGAGACGTAATGGGCTGAGGCTTGAGTTGATGTACTGAGGCCCCAAGCACGAGAGGCTAAATAGTAATTGGACCAAACTCTATTAATATATAAACTTGGAGAAAGAATGGCCCCCGCCCACTCTTTGTGCAAGTCCTGATGTGTTGTATAGGAAATGACGATTTTGGTGGGTGGAGGCAGGGGAGTGGAAAAGGAAGAGGAAGGAGAGACTGCTGGCTGGCGTTTTGACACAGCTGCTCGCATTGCCATTGCCACGGCCCTTCAGCTCAGGTCTCTCTCTGCTAGCTGGCTTCCTGTTGCAGCTGCCCATATTGCTATCACAATCCTTCTTGCCCATATTGCTATTGCAATCTTTTTTTCACTTCTTCACTTCAATAAAGATTGACGATTTTTCCCTTAACGTGAATTCCTGACTCCGGCTAATTTTAAATACGTGGTCATTACATTTTAGATCAGGTACAACTAGCCCATCTTCATTTATTTATTTTTCCCATTAGTTGTTAGGATTCTTACAAGGTGCTAAGTAAATGGGATTGATGAGATAATGATTCTCTAATTTACATGTACTTAGTACTTACTATAATTCCACAAGATTCATATCTTTAAAAGAGGATATATAAGGAGGAGCTCTCAGGGCCAAAGAATAGAAGCCCACTAGAAGCTCTGAGCCTCAGCCAGGATTCAGTCAAGGAGATTCACAAGCCAGAGGAGGTAGCTTAAGCTCTCAGAATCAAGACTACAGAAGACCTCCAGAAAACTAGCCGAAGCCCAAGTGAAGGAGACAAGACTTCAAAGGAGATAATAAAGGATTTGGACTTTAACTCCTGGCAGCATTTTGTTATGCCACAGTTCTCTTTAACTGTTCTGACTCAGTTTCCCTGCATTAGTTTCCCTTGTCTCACTTTCTTTAACTGTTCTGTGTCAATCCCCTAAGTAAACTCCCCACTCTGGTCCATTAAGATTGAGGACCATTTAATGCTCTAAGGTTATAAATTGTTAGCAAGATAAACAAGAGAGTAGACCTCCTGACTCTTTTCTGTCCTCAAGAATTTACAATATCCCTCTAAAATATTCCAAGATATTTCACTGACATCTTTATCTCTGTGTATTCAGACAGCCTGTCTCTGGGTTTTTTTGTGTTTATGGCCTCTTCTATCCTGACAGAGGCTTTCCCGTGCTTTCCCTCTTGTTTGTCTCCAAAAGGTACTTAAAGGTTTGAGATTCTCCAATTCATTGCTGGAGGCTGGCAGCTGGATGCTGGAGGCTGGCGGCTGGATGCTGGATGTTGGATGCTGGATTCGTTGAGATGACAGTCTTCTCCAGCCCTGGGACCAATATGGATTCCTTGGTCCCAGTATACTTATCTCTGTCTGACTGGATAATTTGAGACAAGAGTCCTGTCCAGTCAATTTTACTCTCCCATTAATAAAATATTAAAAACTCTCTAATTTCTCTTCTGCCTCAGTTTCTCCAGCATTACAATTTGAGGTGATTATTGAACTGAATTGAAACTAAGGATGCTCCCAGAAGCCCCCCAAAAAACCTGCCCCCAGAGAACATTATATTTTAGAGAATATTAAAATTAGTTCCCTTGAAATTCTTAACCTGTTGTTCTTCCAGATGAATTTTGTTGTTTTTTTAGGTCATTGAAATAATTTCTTTGGAATTTGATTGGTATAGCACTAAATAAATAGATTAGTTTAGGTAGTATTGTCATCTTTATTATATTCGCTCGACCTATCCAAGACCACTTAACATTTTTCCAATTGTTTAGATCTGACTTTATTTGTGTGGAAAGTGTTTTGTAATTTTGCTCATATAGTTCCTGATTTTCCCTTGGCAGATAGATTCCCAAATATTTTATACTATCAACAGTTATTTTAAATGGAATTCCTCTTTCTATCTCTTGCTGTTGGATTTTGTTAGTGATGTATAAAAATCCTGAGGATTTATGTGGATTTATTTTGTATCCTGCAACTTTGCTAAAATTGTATATTATTTCTAATAGCTTTTTAGTAGAATCTCTGGGGTTCCCTAAGTATACCATCATATCATCTGCGAAGAGTGATAATTTGGCTTCCTCATTACCTACTCTAATTCCTTTAATCTTTTTTTTTTTCATCTTTTATTGCCAAAGCTACCATTTCTGACACAATATTGAATAGTAATGGTGATAGTGGGCAATCTTGTTTCACTCCTAATTTTATTGGGAATGGTTCCAGTTTGTCATCATTACATATGAAGACCACATCCTACCCCACTCTGATCTGCTCAGTGTGAGCTGTTTCCCATGCTCTCACTGCCTGCCTGAGTCTGCCTCTGATCTAGCCCCATTCTCTCCCCATGCAGGAGAAAATACAGATCTTTTCTGGCAAATTTCAAGGTTATGTCTTATTGGTTATGTGTTGTACTCCCAATATCCATGAGTTTTGACAGTCAAGCACTAATTTCAAGACTGTTTCATAAAAAGTAATCTGAAGGTAAAAGAGAGCTCAAAAAGACATATGTATCCTCTCCGCCATCTTGGCTCCATCCCTCAAGGAGCTTAACTTCTGTTGAGATAAGTAAAGGGAAGATAGCTACCAAAAAATTCAAAGTTAATTGGTAGGAAAATGAACAATTGGGGGGATCAATAAAGGTTTCATACATTTTGGCTTTGGATGGAGCTAGGAACTCTAAAGAAGAAGAGCACCCTAAAATGGGGGGAGGGAAAGAATTATGAAAAGAATAACAACTTTTGAAAGACAAAGAAATTACATAACACATATGGTAAGCAATTAGTAAACTAGTTCATCTGGAATATAAAATGCAAAAAAGGAGTACAGTACCACATAAATCTAAAAAAGCTAGATTGGAATGAAAAGCACTTTAATTGTCATATAAAGGACACATGATCATGCATTTCTTCTTAGACACAAACTTCTTGATCAGGGCAGTAATATGATCAGACATGAAAAAGAGGGATGGAGAGCTTTCCAGGATTAAGGGACAGTAAAAATAATAGCATATAAGTAGAAGAGCACAAAGAATATTGGGTACAGTGAATAATTCAATTTAGATGGAACCTAGAGATCTTCTGCTTACCCTTTGCTAATGAAACCATTGACATTTTCTCTAAATTGTCCTATAATTATTTTCTGGTAATTCCAATACTATATAAACTCCTTTCCTATGGCTTAATGACTCACACACACACACACATACTCCCCCCCACACACACACACACAATCAAGAGAATTTGTTTACATATTACCTAAATTTCCCAAATGAGACTTTAAATAAATCATAATGTCAAGAAGGATTGACCCCAATGAAGAACGAATTATACAACATATCAGTAACTCTTATATATGAACAATATTTCCAAGTATGCATTTTAAAAAAGTGCATGATATTCTTCTTTCCTAAGATGTGAACCTAACATTTCTGAATGTAAATGCAATTTTTAGTTGGGTTTATAGCTTCTAGTATGTTTTCTTTATCATTAAAAAAAAAAGCCTACAGAAAGCAAGGAATGAAAATTGATTACATTGCTATTGCTATAGCTTTTTTATTCTATTTCCTCTTAATTCTATTGAAAAATCCATAAGCAGTTTGAAAACAAGTGTGTCAGTAGATAGTCATCTTTATACTGATACTCTCCACTCACATTTAAAATGTTTAAAAGTCATATTCATCTTTGTTGGATGTTGAGTATAAGGAGGAGAATAAGTTCTGATACTGCCTTAACCATATATTTGATGTCAATCAGCATGTCCAAATATAATTGAAAAGTTGTCAAGATAAAATATTTCCTTAGGGTGGAATGAAAGTTAGGGCCCCAGAAAGGCAGGAAAAAGTCTTGCTTTTCTAGTAGCCATTCACAAGTTGACATCAGTAAGAGTATAATAGAGCATTTGTGTATGTAGCCTAAGTGTTGTATGAAAGTCACATTAAGGAAATAAAGGATAACTGTAAAGGGCAGGAACTTTGGAGAAATATATTTAAGACTCAGTATGATTGATTTAAACAAGGTGTTAACTCCATGCAATTGATAATAATGGCTATCTAGTTTAGCATGTGAATTCACTAGTTCAGTATGATTGATTTAATCTTACAATAAATAATGTTTCCCTAGTGATATAATGATTGGCTTATACTCAGTATGTAATGATGTAATTGTAACAGAGTATATAAACTGGGGACAAACTCAGTCAGGGAAGACTTCAAGATAGAGACCATCATGGTGGCTCTCCTGCATTCCTCCACTGAAATTAAGACCCATTCCAGAGGGCCTCCAGAAAACTAACTGAGCCCTAGGCAAGGAGACCGACTGTAAAGAAGGCAATAAAGATTTTTGGACTTTATCCCTGGCTGTTCTCCTGGTGATTATTGTGCTGAAAACAAGACTGCTCCCAAGACCTTCAGAAAGCTAACCAGAACCTTACATTTTGGCACCCAACATGGAGCATAAGAAGCATAGAGAAGAACCAGAGCTGTTTGTGAGAAGGATGCTTCCAGAGTTAAGGAAGAAAAGCCCTCGTAAGACTTTTTTAACCGGTAATAAAATGGGCTAACACATCAAAGGGACAAGCCAGGAGACTAATGAGAGACTTAAATGCCTGTTCTGACTATAGTCCTCTTCTCCATTGGAAAGTTTGCCTCAATCAACTCCTGCTACAACCATCCAAAAGTGATAGTACTGCTTGCATTCCTCAGTGTGCAGAATGCTGTGGGGGAGAAGGGGAACATAACACAAACAAAACAAAAACAAAAAATAGGGAATTGTTAAGGGACAGGTAAATTCTCTGAGAGCCTCAACAGCTGTGAATCTTAACATCTGAAGAAGTTGCTGTTGTAGAGTGGGAATGAGATGATTTGGAGGCAGAGGGAAGAGCAGAGAGGTCAGACAATGTAACTGCCTCTCAGCCAAAGAGGTCAGAGAACAGCAATTGCCTCTCAGTCTCCTTGTATCATCCTCTCACAAGAGGAAATCCATTCTGCAGGTCTGGATTGGATCTCCAGCAGCCACTGTCAGGTGGCCCCTGCTTTTTCCAACATGTCTCATGAATTCCAACATATAATAAATCATCAGGAACTTTAACAGAATTTAATCTTATGATCCTGCTTGAAGAGTTTAAATAGAATAGAAAACAAAGAAAAAGGTAATTTTAAATCAAAGAGGAAAGAATCATACATCAAAATTGTCTATATGGGAAAGGGAAAGGAGAAGGAATTACAAATAACATCAACAAAGTAAAAAAGAAAAAAAAAAACAGAATTGGTTTATGGATTTGGGGAGGGGGAAGGAGGGAAAGGAAAAGAGGAAAATTGAAGAAAATAAAACAACTTTGTGAAGGACTCACAAAATTATATGATGGAATCTTAGAGCTAGAAGTGACTTTCAGGCATCTAGATATATTAGAAAATATTTAGATTTTAACTGTCAGATATCTTGGATTTGGAAGCAAGCTATGCTATTTGCTAGCTAAGGGAGCTTGGGCAAGTTATTCTGAGTGTCATTTTCCTCATTTGTAAAATTCATTTAATGAAAGCGTAACTACCTTATTTTCACAAACTGCCTCACAAATTGCATAGTTCATTTTGTAGCCCAGGAAACTAAGGGCCAGAAATGTGACCTATTGAAAGCCATGTAGCTAATTAATGATAGAGACTGAAGGAGAATCAGGTTTCCTGTCTACCAATATATTGCGTTGTTACTTAAGATGTTGCTTTAAGCCTTCAAAATATGTACTGGTTTTTTCAAAGTTTCTTGTGTAGTTGATAGCCAGCAATCACAATTAATGTGAAGTGAAGACATGCAGAACAGGAAGAAAATGAGTGCACTGGAAACGAAGAGACAGTTGATGAATAGTTGAACATGACTGGATAGCAAGTTCAAGTTCTGTCTAGTGAATATGCAAATTACTTGGTATTTAGTATTACATTGGAATTCTGGGTTTCTTGTCTCTCTCCCACCCTTCTCTTTTCCAAAAAAAAAAAAAAAATTTGGTATTCTACAAGACTGGTAGCTTACCTTATTATAATTACAAACTCAAAAGAAAATAACACATACTGAAAAAGAAATACACAAAGTGTAAGAATTATCCCTCACTCTCTTCATTTCCCTTCCCATTGACAGCTGGCAATTATGATAAACACTAAAGGAAAATAAAGTACTGAACATGGGGAAATTAATACAAAGGAAATGCAGAGACACTAGATGAATAGTTGAACAGGACTTCTGAAACAGGAAAAATTGGTTGAGGTGAAAACAACTACCCCTAAAATGAATGAGGAAAAAAAATGTATGGTACAAAAAATGTATGTCTACCTTAGCATAACATTTTTTACAGATTTATCTGCAAAGTAGAACTCTTTTGAAATGCTTCTCAACCCCTAAAATTTTTAAATTCTCTGAATGAGGTAAGGACAGAAATTTTTGTGTGCTTGCCCTATAATAGTTGAAATCTGTCTTCACTCAAAATCAGACTCAATGTCATCACTTTAACACATGAAGTAGCAGTTCCCAGATAGATCCTATAAAAAAATTCTTCAGATTTATTTTAATTCAACTCCTTCAGTTTACCAATGAGGAAACAAAATCCTAGAGATGTTAATTGATTTGTCTAGGATCACACAAGTAGAACATAGGAGGACCAATATCTGAACCAAAGTCTACTAATGATAAACCAGTTCTTTCCACTATATCACACTTGGAATCCTTTGAACACAGTTCCAGACCTTAACAAAACCAACTTCCCTTACTACCCACTTTTTTTTTTAATACCCTACCTACCCTTTATAATATCCTATTCTTAGGGCCATATCAGTACCTTACTGTGAAAAAGAAAATAAACCTGATAAATGTTATGGTTTATTGTGTTGCTATTCCCTAGATTGCTTATATTTTATTTTTTCCAATATATGCATACATATTTATACAATTATCATGCTGCAGAAGAAAAATCAAATCACACCAGTACAAGAGAGAGAGAGAGAAGCAAAATAAAATACAAACCAACAACAAAAAGAGTGAAAATGCTATGTTGTGAACCACATTTCAGTTCTCACAGTCCTCTCTCTGGGTGTAGATGACTCTCTTCATCAATGAACAATTAGAATTGGTTTTAATCATTTCATTATTGAAGAGAGTCACGTCTATCAGAATTGATCATTGTATAATCCTCTTGTTGCCATGTACAATGATCTGGTTCTATTCATCTCACTTAGTATCAGTTCATGTAAGTCTCTCCAGGCCTCTCTGAAATCATCCTGCTGGTTGTTTCTTTCATTACAATAATATTCCATAACATTCATATACCATAATTTATTCAGCTATTCTCCAATTGATGGGCATCCATTTAGTTTCCAGTTTCTTGCCACTACAATGAGGGCTGACACAAATATTTTTGCACATATGGGTCCCTTTCCCTCTTTTAAGATTTCTTTGGGATATAAACACTGCTGGATCAAAGTGTATGCAAAAAAAACATTTTAACCACAATTCCAAATTGTTCTCCAGAATGGTTAGATCAGTTCACAACTTCAGCAATAATGTAGTAGTATCCCAGTTTTCCCACATCCCCTCCAACATTCATCATTATCTTTTCCTGTCATCTTAGCCAATCTGAGAGGTGTATAGTGGTATCTCAGAGTTGTCTTAATTTAGATTTCTCTGATCAGTAGTGATTTAGAACACTTTTTTATATGACTAGAAATAGTTTCAATTTCTTCATCTGAAAATTGTCTGTTCATATTCTTTGACCATTTATCAATTGGAGAATGGCTTGAGTTCTTATAAATCCTTGAGGCAATTCTCTATATATTTTGGAAATGAGGTCTTTATCAGAACCTTTTACTGCAAAAATGTTTCCCCAGTTTATTGCATTCCTTCTAATCTTGTCTGCATTACTTTTGTTGGTACAAAAACTTTTTAACTTAATATAATCAACATTATCTCTTTTCTCCAGTTCTTCTTTGGTCACAAATTCCTTCCTCCTCCACAGATCTGAGAAGTAAATTATACTATTTTCTTCTAATTTGTTTATAATATTATTCTTTATATTTAGATCATGAACCCTTTTTGACCTTATCTTAGTATATAGTGTTAAGTGTGGGTCAATGCCTAGTTTCTGCCATACCAATTTCCAATTTTCCCAGCAGTTTTGCTGAATAGTGAATTCTTATCCCAAAAGCTGGGGTCTCTGGGTTTGTCAAACATTAGATTACTGTAGTCATTGACTATTTTGTCCTATGAAACTAACCTATTCCACTGATAGATTACTCTATTTCTTAGCCACTACCAAATGGTTTAGATGATTTTTGCTTTATAATATAATTTTAGATCTAATACAGGTAGGCCACCTTTATTGGAATGCTTACATTTTAAAAGAGGATACAATTTGCAAGAAGAAACCAAACAAGTAATCTCTAGTGACAGATTTTCATATTCTTTGATGCCTGGATAATAAGCCCTTGCAATCAACCTTTCAGATTAACTTTACCCTACTTATATTTAAAAAAAAGAACAGTTGTATTACAAAAGACAGTCCTTATAACAAATTATTGAATGTTCTGTGGCTTTCATGAAAAAGGAAGTGAATGGTACTCAAAATTAGCTCTTAAAAATACTTCAAACCACCTAGTTTGCCTTTGGTAGCCTCACACTCCTAAGAGATGCAGTGAATTCTTATTCTTTTAATCAGCCCCCACTTAACCCTTATCAGAACTCATCTTTGGAGAAAGATCTGAAACTTATACTCACATGTATCTAATTAATATCAGTTTAACTTTTCCTGTTTATCTATGTCCATATTTGAGGGGATTCAAGTATAGAAATTAAAAAAAAAACCATTCCTGAATTAAGTATAATTATTTCCATTTTCCAATGGGAAAAAATGAGTTTTAGATAAATTAACTGGAATAGTTGTTGTTTTTGTTGATTCTTCATTTTCAAAGAAGACATGTATCTTGAATGATTGATATACATATGACCTGGATTTTATTGAGGAAGTTACATAAATCCTCAGTCTCACTCTGTCTTCCAGAATCATCAAAGTCCAGTGGTGAAAAAAATCAGGATGACTGGTGACAGCTCAGGATGCAGTGGATAATTTTGAAATCTTTGATGTCTTACTAAGTTCTTAGTATTTCACAGTTCTTCTTTAAGCTGCCTTCATGGCTGTATGAACAATTTTTTCTTGTCCTTTCATTCCACTGAAAAGAGTCTTCACATGCTTGTGGTAGGTATCCTATAATTCATTAACAAATTTAAAATCTTTTGGCTCCCCCTCAAACTGGTTTAGCCCATCCACCAAAATGGTTTAGCAGGGTATGACTGAAACATACTCTACAGCCTCTTGGAGACACATCTGAGAGTTAAGAGATAGATAAATATTAAAACTGAATGTCATAGTAAGTGTTTACTAAATATTTGATTGACACAGTTCAAACCAGTAGAGCCAGGGTAAGAACACAGGCTTTGGAAGTCTTAATAAACTTCTCTTTGTATTATTTTTTCACAATTATTTTTCCTGTGTTATACAATTATTTTATAGCCAGAAATGAGATTACTGAATTTATGAAATGTGTAATGATGTCATAGAAGAGAAAGGATAACAAATTTAGTACAAATTCTCTATCTCTATGTACCTATAGATCTCTCTCTATTTTTTTGTGTTTCTCCATCTGTTTATCTCACATATATAAGGACACATCCCTTTATGAATCTTTTCTTCTGGGAAATATTCACAAAAGTAACTTCAAAACTAATTTTCTTCATTTCCAAAAAACTTTCTGCAGCTCTAGGTATCATTTTAATCTAACTGGAGATTGAATTTATAAGATAAATGGAAATATGAAAAACTTAAGCTTAAAAGAAAGTTTCTTGATACTTAATACTTTATGCTGATATACTTCCTGATATTTCCTGTTGAAATTTTTTAAAAATGAGTTAGTATACCATAGGATCATCTTCTTTGAAAATAATTAAAAAAAACAGAAGCACATGAAACTTTTGTCTGCTTAGAGTGGTTTAAGTTTCATTCTGCTCAGAAGGGGAATAGTTAAAGCAGTTAGATCACTTTTCAAGTTTCTTTCATCTCCTAAATTCTGATTCTGTGATTGTGTTAAGTGACCAAAATACATGAAGTAGCATCTGACTTACTCATAGACAAGACTTCTAAGTTCAGCATCAATAACACAGGAAAAATTTGAAAGATCTCTCAGAAGGGGGAAAATAGTGTGCATTTACCTCTATACAGGAGAGAGCCATTTAAATGATTGAATATGAAATAAAGTGAAAGATCGGAAATTTAGAAAAGTGACATCTCTGATAACAGGAGAACACACACATACATATAATGCATAAAAAGTAAGCCAGAACTCTGTCAAAGCATAGCAGTCATTTACTATACAAATAGCCCCAAATACATCAATAGCCTCTGCTGACATCATTTTAACATAGAGTAACACAATTGATTTTAATAACAAAGTACCTCAGTCATCAATAAATAACTAAATTATTTTAGTGTGAATTGTTTAAGAAAGCTGGGAAGTGTAATATATAATTTAAAAATATTTTCATCAAAATGATGGAAATTATTTTTAGTTTAAGCTCTTATAGTTTCAGTTATCTGAGAAATTACTTTCATGAAACCCTTCATTCCTTGATGATGCCAGATAAATGAGGTGTTGCTGAATTTTAATCTCAGTTACATTTTTCATATTCATTCATATATATTCTAATCCATCATTACATGTCAATGTTGGTACAGATCCTCTGAATTACAGAATCAGTTATTTCACTCTCACTTTCACTCTATTCAAATAGAAAAATTGGCTTATCCTTTTGAGTTTGGGCCTCCCTATCAGCCTTGTATGTCTCAAAGGTACCAATAAATTAAATGCTAATATATTAACAATCCACCCATAGTTTATCATCATTGCTGTCTTACCCAGTAAGTGTTTTTATTTGTCTTATGTGAAGAACTCCAAAATGTCTATTGCCCCTGACCTCCTGCATAATATATGTACAAAGTTTTATAAATAATTTGTTTTTGCATTGGATCTATGGGTGGCTCCAGGATCCTATTCTTCATAGATTGAGGAAATAAAAAGTATTCACATTCAACTTAGAAGCTAATTGTTATATATGGATAGAATAATTTGAATATATATAAACTAAAAAGAATTTTTTCCAAAATATGTACTTTCTGAAGAAGAGCAAGTTAGAGACAGAAATGAAGATCATGGAGTGAATACTTTTTTAGTTAAGATATTCAACTCACATTATGTGTGCAGTAGGTAAAGTCTAATAATGGAATCTATATTGGATTGATGTCCCCATCCCTCATAACAACCTCATTACAAGACTGTCCTTGGAAGTTATACATTGATAATGGGTAAAAATAAGTCTTAATATAAATGAGGGTAATGGAAATTCATTTTCAGGTAGTTGGGGATTATATAATCATATTAGAAATGATCATATTTATAACCTGGTGTGATAGCCCTGGCCGCCACCAGCCTCAGACCAAAAGTATATATAAGATTATGTGTATGTCAGACCTTATGTCTACTCATAACCTGATAATTTGTCCTGCAGAACTTTAAGCCCAATCTATAACTTAATATCTTATGTTTTTCAGTGATCTTCATTTTTATTTGGATTTGACAGCACTAGTATAGTAGATAGAGTACTCAACCTGGAATCAAGAAAAAATGAATTCAAATTCTGTTTCAGATATTATCTATGTGACCCTGGAAAATTGTCTAATCTCCATGGTCTACAGTTTATACATATGTAAAATGTATAATTCATTTTATGATTCAATGCCCTCCAACATTCTTTGTAATTCCAGTTCTATTATCTCACACACACACACACACACACACACACACACACACTCACACATATGTTTGACAAAACCTACCAATACACATATCATGTCTAATGATGTTTAGGCTGGAGTTAGCTCAGGATAGTTCCCTGGTACTACATGTTTAATACTGGAATTAAATAAGACACTCATAGAACTTTCAACAATTAACAAAAACAAATTTATTCAGCCATAGCAGGAACATTATTTTATAGCTATGGTTCCCCATTCATTCAAAGAAATAGAGGAGTTACTTTTTCCTATTTCTGGAACAAAGCTTAACCATACTTATACACTATTGAGTTTTATTTTTATTTTGTTTATGGTTGGTTTTTTCCTGTTTATATTGTGTAGTCACTCTGTATATTATTTTTCTTGATTCTTTTTTCACCACACTGCATACTTCATATGCTTCTTCATCCATAGTCATTTCTTACAGAACAGAAATATTCTATAGCATTCATATACCACAGCTAGTTTAGTCATTTGTCACTGGATAGGCATCTACTTTGTTTCCAATTCTTTAAAAATATCCCCTTTGAATATGATGATGTGTGAGGGATCTCTTTTTCCAAGCATCTTTAAATATATACATATATATAGGATAAGAAAGGATACTTACTAGAAGCCAAAATTTATTTCACCCTGTACAAAACTCAGCTATAAGACAAGCCTGAGAAAATATTAAACATGATTATCACTATAGACTTTCTACATTTTGCCATATAACTTTTGTCCCCTCTACACACCTACAAATCATGACAGAATGTCTATAAAAAGGGGGAGATTAAACCTGAAAACTTTCTCCAGTTATCATCAGCTTAAGTACATATCAAAAATAGTTCATTCTAAAATGAATAACTGGTCATTAGGCAGCTAATTTTATCAATCCTTTGTTGATATTTGGGTATCTCACTCAAGATATGGTTTTAGAATCTTAGAAATAATAGATGTAATGAAAACTCCAATTCCTAGCACATTCTGTGACTCTCAAGCAACTTTTTTATACATTGTCTTCTCTTTTCATGGCATCCCTATGGGTTCTTTCATTCTCATTCAATCTACACAAATATTATGAGGAAGATAGCACAACTATGATGATAATATTACAGAGCAGTTGTCTGAGGCCAAGAATATCTTCCAATATCACACACCTAGTAAATGGCACAGCATCTTTAAGTGAAGAGGTTAGATTATTAGGTAACCTATAATTCCTTGTCTCCTATGACAACATAAATTACTTCTAATCTAGTGTCCTTTCTACTGAATTATACGACAGGAAAGTTGCCTGATGAGTTTCCTACATTTAAGTTTGAGTTTATCCCCATTAATATAATGGCATCATGGAGTCATAAACTTAGAAGTGCCCTGATATACTTTTACAGAACTAGCAAGAATCCTGACTTGGTTTCCTTTCTACATCTGAAGATCAGGAAATAGAGATCCAAAAAGATTGAGTAAAAGAAAGGCATTAGAGATTTTTTTTTAAAGTATAATTATTGTGGTTGATGTCCACCACACCATGGGTGTGGGTGTGGGTGTGGGTGGGTATGGGTGTGGGTATGGGTGTATATGTGTGAGCCTCTAAATAGAGTGAGCATTATTCAATGGTTTATACAATGGAAATTTAAAAGCTGGAGTATTTCTGGAGAAGGGGAACAAGAATGGTAAGGACTAGGGAGAACATCCATTCAATCCTATCAGCATTTATTAAGCTTCCGTTAGGTACAAAGTACAGGATCACTGTCTTCAAATCTTTTAAGGAATATCATATTTTGTTTGATCACAGAAGGTAGAAATAGGTCCACAGGTTAGAAGTGATAGGGAAACATATTTCATTTCAATATGGTTAAGAGTCATCGTAACTAGCCTAAAAAATGTAATAGGCTTCCCTGTGTGTAACTTGTGTCCCATTAATGTATACATTCAGAGGTTGGATAACTAGTTGGCAAAGATGTTGGAGATAGGTGCATTTCTGAATCAGGTAAAATGTTAAACTAGCAGTTCTTTGATTTTTATCTTTCTGTATGTAGCTTATCCTTTTCCTAAAGGTGGAAGTGATTAATTAGATGGGCTTGGGATCTCCCTTCAAACTGAAAATTCCATAATTATATTATATTTTAACTGACTCCCTAGAATATTATCATTAGTAGTAACCACCACCATTTTCTAAGTGCTAGAAGTTACATAGAGTAATTGCCAACTCTTAATTAGAATAGACAAAGAAAAAACTCAAAAGACATTTCCCTAAAAGCTTATAAAGTCAAAAGTGTTCACAGGTAAATATAGACCCTTTCCTATGATGAACAAAAAGGCTAAAAGATAAAGAAAAAGCCTATTAAATTTTATTTAAAATTTTTTTTTACCTTACTTTGCTTGGTTAAGTACAAGTAATTTTAAAAGCAGATATTTATTGATTGTAATTCTGAAACCAATATGCAGAAATAAAACAACTCTCATGACAAAATAATGTCACTACAATTTTAAGGTGTTAAAAGTTAATAAACTACATGTGAACCACCAATACTCTTATACTATAAACATGTCATCTAATTTAAAACAGGATTGATGAGATATGTTTAATGGTCCTAGAACACCAACATTCTCCATGTTTGTTATATAGGATGACAGATATTTGAAGATTTTGATGTGTCCATTTAAAAAAATATATGAAATACACAAGGAAGTTTAATTTGCAGTCAAGATGTAAATTTCCATTCTCTTTGTTTATGACCCAGAAAGCCAAACTTAAAGAATCCTTTTATTTACTATTAAAACAATTAAATCAATAGTACTTATAGGTATTTTCTTTCTCCATTCTGACCTTGGATCAAAGGAAATTTTCAGATTGTGGTTACTATTTACTTTCTCAGGCTAGTGAGTAGAGAGGTTGGTTGCTATCTTTGTTTCTCAAGACAGACCAAAATGACATCACAATATTGGGGCAAATGTACAGAGTATCTGAATAGGTACATTGCACCAAAATGTACATTGATTCAATCAGACCAACATAAACTACCACAGATCCATCACAAATCATCCATAGAAATGTTGCTAAATTTGTGCATTTCACAGAGTGCATATGTAATAACATGGTAAATGGAAATCAAATTGCAAACTTCACAGTACTCATTTGGGGAAAGGCTGGTTATCTTATTTAGTCTTACTCTCATATATAAATTGGAAAACAGACTGCAATAACGGTGTGTATGAGTGTATGAGTATACTGTGTATACCAATAATTATCTCCTGAAGAATCATGATCAACAATCAATCAATAAATAAACATTTACTAATCATGATCAATAATCAATCAATAAATAAACATTTACTAAGTGCCTACAATATGTCTGGTACTACTAAGTCCTGGAGATATGAAAAGAAACAAAAGACAGTTCTTGTCCTCTAGGATGTTACAATCTATTCATCTCTTCCTCCTCTGAACCAGCATTCAGAGGTGTCCCTTCCTAATGTTTTTGTTATTTCTTACTCATCTTAGACTGTAAGTTCCAAGAAGGCAACAGTCATGTATTTTTTTTCTTTTTCATATTCATTCAGTAATTAATAATGCCTTTTTCATGACTAATATTCAATAAATAGTCTTTAATGGATGTCATTTTATTTCTAAAAGTAAAACATCTTTACATAAAAGACAAAAAGGTTACATAATTTGTTCAAACTCACAAAGCTAGTAATTGTCTGTGGTCAAATTTAAACTAAATTTGACCCTAAAATGTGCACGAAAAGGAGGCTTAATAAGTCTTTTATGAAGCCAACAGATTTTTCCACATGGTGTAGATGTGAACATTGCTTTTAGAACTACAATTAAAAAGTCCAGAGTTCACGGTATATATTGTTTTGACAAGGACATGTTTTCTTGCTCCCAAAGCTAAAACTCAAAAAAAGTTGTTTTGATACACTACTCCATGCAGGATCACATAGCTGAATTGGAGATCACAAAATTACAATTTATTATTAGTAAATCTTTGACTTGTATACATATTTTATATACCTTATATACTCAGGATAATATAAAAATTTATCAGGTCACAAGTGGAAAAAGTTTGAGAAGTCTTCCTCTATTTCACCTTTATCTGTTAAAGTACCTTCCTTTTTTCCAAGCATAATTCATCACAAAACCTTTTCTTATCATACTCATTCTTGTAATACTCATTGTGTTTCACTGTTCAAACTTTTTATAACACAAAATTTGGATATCCCTTGCCTCTATCCCATTCTATACTGTATATTTTTCTTATTGGGTTCATTAGATGATAACATTCTTGAGGAAAGGTTCTGTTTACTTTTTTATACCTGGTTATACCCAGTGTTTTACACATTATAAATATTTACAACATATTTGATAAATCGAGATACTAGATTTAATATCAAATAGAAGTTAGACAATCTGAGTTCTATTTCTTATTCTACCATATAAAAATTGTTTTATCTTGAGAAATTTTAGAAGTCTCTGGATCATCATTTTCATTATTGTATAATCCAAGACTTGAAAGACATTCCAACTCTGTATTTCTAAGATTCTATGTCCTACTCATCTGTAGAGGGCTACAGATAGTGGGGGAACTCTGGGTAAGGTATAAGACCCTTCAGCCTAGCGGGAATCTGATGACAATGTCTAGTTTGACTCCCCATCTCCTTTTGGTGTTCTCACCCTTCCTGAGAAGTCAAGGAGTATGTGACCCACTGTGTTCATTGAAGCAAGGGATACTTACAGTAAAAAGAAGCATTTACATGTCTCTCTACAAGAGAAGCATTACATTTATAGGGTGCTTATAGTTAGCGCTTGCACAGTGTACTGTGGTGATATAAAGCTATTATAGTTAGCACTTGCTCACTGTGGTATGGTGATGTAATGGTTCTCTAGTTGGCACATGCTTAGTGTGCTGTAATAATGTAATCATACTAAGGTATTTAAAGACTGAGAGGACTTGAAATAAAGGACTCCATCTTTGATCATCCTCATGGGTCTCCTTCCTTCTTCACTCTTCCACTAAGACCAAGAATTCAGGCTGGTCCCGAAATCCACCAGAGAGCTAATCTGAATGGTATATTTTAGCACCTCAGCATGGGGGCTCTAGAAAGCATAGTATATTCTGGTACCCCAATGTGAGGGTTCTGGAAAGCACATTACATTTGTTGTACTGAGATGCTATTACATAGAGATCTTTGGATTAATTGAATCATCAGCTATTCACTTATAAATCTTCAAATTAAATAGATTGTTTAAAATGAATTTTTTCAAAGCATAGAATTTGCCCCAAAATTTAGTTTGTGGGAAAAATAGCTAACAGAAAAGTATTCACAGGAGGAAACATGTCTATCAAAAGAGTGTCTATTCCATGAAGATTCCCTTATTTTCAGAGTGTACTTTGTGAGCATATCAGTACTTTATATTCTGGGGAAGCTATACTGTGGTAGTGGTAGCATGACTGAAAACTAAATTTGATTTCCCGTCACTTTGAATCCCATCTAAAAGAGTCCAACCATTTCCATTATATTAAATCACAGATTTACTGTTTTGTTTGTTACTGTGACTTGTTAATTAAATCACAATGTGGTTCTGTTTATTAAGTTACAATTATACCTTTTGGGGGCAGAGCAAGTTTTGAAGTGGAACATGTTTGCTTGGTTCTTTCCCCTTCCATCTGCCTTAAGGGAGGATATAATTAAATGTAACAAAGCAAAAGGCAAGTGAATGTGAGGAGAAAACATTGCTCTAAAATTTCTTCCAGCTGAATAAAGAAACTGTAAGTTTCTAAAGGCAAACAAACTGCTCAGGCTGAAAAGCAAACACATGCCGGAAACAAGATTCTCAACAACCTAAAGGGTTTCCCAAACTCTAGATATAGCTATAGAATCTTAGAAATAGAAAATCTTCCAGTGATTGTCAAGTCTAACTGCCTCATTTTAAAGATATAGCAGACTCAATTTCAGGAGAAACATTTAAACTTATATTCATGTAGGAAAAAGAGAGGCCAAGAGTTGGTAAATGACTTGACCAAAATCTCAGAAGTAATATTAAGTGGCAAATTCTTTATTTTCTTACTTCTGGAATCTCTAAATCCCAATTTTCATTTCAACATATACTCTCATTCCATAGATATTGGAATTAACTTAAAATATTCCCCAAACTCAAGGATTTTTAATATCTTTAACATTCTCTCTTAATATGCTCTATTGCTGCTGGCTAAAAAGGAGTTTTGTTCTATTATAATAACAAAACAAACAAATAAATAAAATTTAATGATATTTTACTCAAAATTGTCCTAGTGATACTATTTTTTTCTAAAGCCATGTTTTCCTATGCATACCCTTTAAACACACAATATCAATACTAGTATCCCAAAGAAATCATAAAATATGGGAAAGGACCCTCATATACAAAATTATTTATTGTGTTGCTTTTTGTAATGATAAAAAATTGGAAATTGAAGAAATGCTCATCATTTGAGGAATGGGTTGAATAAGTTGTGGTATTTTTATATAGTAGAATACTATTGTGCTACAAGAAATGATAAGCAGGTAGATTTCAGAAAAACCTGGACAGACTTGCATAGATCAATGTGAAGTAAAATGAACAGAACCAGGAACACATCATACACAATAACAGTAACATTGTAAAATGCTCACCCATGATAGACCTAGTTCTTCTCAAGAGTACAGTGAACTAAGACAATTTCAAAAAAACTTCATGATGTAAAATACTATGTTCATCCAGAGAAAAAGATATGCAAATTGAAGAATAATATTTTCACTTTTTGAGTGATTTATCCCTTTTATTCTGTTGCTTCTTTACAATATGACTTATGTAGAAGCATGTTTAACATGCTTGCATATGTATGAACTATATCAGATTGATTGCCATCTTAAGGAGGAGGGGAGTGAGGGGAAAATTCTGAAATTCAAAATCTTATAAAAATCAATGTTATGGGGCAGCTGGATGGTATGCTGGATTAGAGCACCAACCCTGGAGTCAGGAGGATCTGAGTTCAAATCTGGCCTCAAACACTTAATATTTGCTAGGATAACCAGCTAGTCATTTAACCCCAATTGCCTTGCAAAACAAATAAAAATAAATGTCAAAAACTTTCAATGTAATTTGGGGAAAAAATGAAATACTATTTACAAATTTTTTTTAAACATCATGTGTTCCTGGTACCAATTAACAACATATTTGTAAATTCAATCATCACCCAATTGATAAACATGTATTAAACCTATTATGTGGCAGATACTACAGTAAGCACTAGAAGTACCCTCCAAAAAGAGTTTACAATAAAATGGAGGAAGGCAAGGAAATGTGTGCAAAGTAAGCTATATGTAGAATAAATAGGAAATAATTAAAAGAAAAAAGACACTGGAGTTAAGAAAATTTAAAGAAGGCTCCCTGTAGCAAGTGAGATTTTAGCTGGACTTGATGCTAGGGAAGTCAATAGACCTAATAGAAGAGGGAAAGCATTCAGGAAATGAGGGAGAAGCAGAGAAAATCCTTAGAACTAAGAAATAAGAGTGTCTGAGTTATGAAACAGCCAGGATAGCAGTGTTACAGGATTAAAGAAGTTGTTGAGGTGGTTGTTGTTATTTTTCCTTCATTCTTGAAGGGGATCATGAAATCCAGGAGGTGATGCTATGACACAGAAGTGAATTGGATTTAAGTGAGGTAAGACTGTGCAGAGTTACCAGCCTCGTTTTCTCTTCCAATATAATTGGTATATTATTATTCCAATAATGTTTCCAGATTAAAGAGTATGTGTAGAGGAGTGAGATGTTATAAGACTGAAAAGAGGGGATTAGGTTTCAAAGGACTTTGAATGTTAAAGACAGCACTTTTTATTTGGTTTTGCAGGCACAGGAAGCTACAGGAATTTGTGGAAAAAAGAGGTCACATGACTGGACATACATTTTTAGGGAATTCAATTTAATGTCTAAATGGATAATGGATTGGAGTGGGGAGACACGGTAGAAAGCCAGATCCACTAGAAGGTTGATGCAACAATCAAAGTGTCAATATATGGGGGCCTACACTAGAACAGTGTTGGTATCAGAGAATCTCATTAAAGTAGACCCCTTAAAACAAAGAGGAACATTTTTTTTACTACCTATAAAAATGATTTAATAGGAAGATTAACAATGTGAAGATGAGAATAAAAGGGATGTTTAATTCACTTCACATTTTTAACATTTTAACAGTATTTGAATTACATTCAATTTGAAATAATTATATGATTTCAATACAAACAATACATCATTACAAATTTTTAAAGCAGAGATGATAATAGCTATACTTGCCAGTACTTACCAAGTTCAACTATATGTTGAGGAATACATACACACATATATATGTATGTACGTATATACACACACACATGTGTATATGTAGGTACATGTACATATGTGTATATGTAGTTATGCATTGACATGTATATTATACATTGATTATTGAAAAGTGATTTCCTGATCTTAAAATTTCAGGTTTTGATGAAAATACATAAAATTCTCTGATTACATTTTAATTCAAATGCTGCTAAAATGCACTTCAACAAAGTTCATTAAATTTCAATTCTTTGCAAGTCACTACACTATTTGAAATGTCCAAAATAATGTGACATTTTCAACATGAATTCACACATATGGAGAAGTATTATGATGTAATGGATAGAATGTCAGGTTGGAGCTAAGGACAAGATTCAAGTCCTACCTCTGATCTATGGGAAGATGGGGCAAATCACAATCTTAAAGAGTCCAGACAAGTCTGTAAGACTTTTAAGTTGATCTGACTTGTTGATATGTATTAGTGGAGAAAGTTTTCACAAGGGTAGTCCCTATGTCAATAAAATCAAAGATATGGTATTTTAAAAATCCATGCAAAGGACTAGGTTTATTTTTTCTTTCTATCTGAAAACAGTAAACTATAGAACCATTTAATATATTGCCCTACAGATTTTTTTCAAGTTAATCACTAGGCTCTAGTAGAAGAAATTACTTATGATCTATGACATGATATGATATATGAAAAGACTTCTTTTTAAATTTTCCTAAATATTCCATTTTGTGTAATTAAGTATAATATCAGAATTACAGTACCTAGAAGAGATATATTTAACCAAAAACATATTTAAATTATGAGATTACCTTGACCCAATCAATATCCATGAAGTGGAAAACAGACATATGTATCCTCCTTTTATAAAAAGTAATCAGTAGAAAAGCCAATTCATGGAATTAATTTGAATGATTTCTATAGTCTATAGAAGTAGAAGGTTACATGTGATACATATATGTGTATTAAAATCAGAGGGAGAAACAGAGGAAAGCAAGAGAAAACAGGATAGTGATCCAATAGTTTTCAGAGAAATATCAAGGAAAAGTAATCCATCACAATGTATTCAATAAGTGTAATGGGGTCACTCCTTACTCTGAAGAATAGGAGATAAAGTAAAGCTCACATCTGTGTTATATTTTATCCTGTGAAAATCAAAGTATTTTTTTCCCCCTGAGGCATTTGGGGTTAAGCGACTGGTCCAGGGGTCACACAGCTAGGAGGTGATAAGTGTGTGAGGCCAGATTTGGACTCATGTCCTCCTGACTTTAGGGCTGGAGTTCTATACACTGCGCCATCTAGTTTCCCCCAATCAAAGTACTTTTTAAATGAGGTTTAAGTGATCTCTGGAGTTGTCCCACTAAAAGAATGGTGAAGATTCTCATCTCTCTCTCTCTCTCTCTCTCTCTCTCTCTCTCTCTCTCTCTCTCTCTCTCTCTCTCTCTTCTCTCTCTCTCTCTCTCTCTCTCTCTCTCTCTCTCTCTCTCTCTCTCTCTCTCTCTCTCTCTCTCTCTCTCTCTCTCTCTCTCTCATATCCCTAGTACCTATTACAATACCTGTCAAATAATAGGTTTTATAAATACTTATCAATTGAGTGATTGAACTTACAGATATGTTGTCAATTAGTACCAGGAAACCACTGTCATTGTAGCCAGAAGTTGGCTTTGAATTCTCCAAATTGACATTTTAAGTAAAAATGTCATCAAATGAACTTAAGCATGCTGCTAAGTAGAAAGGAGATACACTGATATTTGATAAAGAGAATGTTGGGCATGAAGTAAGGAAGTTGTTGCTGTTTAATCATTTCTGTCATGTCTGACTCTCCTTGACCTCATCTAGTGTTGGTAAAAATACCAGAGTACTTTGCCTTCTCCAGATTAGTTTGTAGATGAGGAAACTGAGGCAAACAGGGTTAAGTGACTTGACCAGAGTTATATAGCCATTAAGGTCAGAGGTCAGGAGATGAGGCTTTCCAACTCCAGACCCAGAGCCACTTAGCTGTCCTAAAATAAGAAAAATGTAGGCTCAAATAACACATCAGACTGATTACACATGTGACCTTAGGTAACTTATTAAGCTTCAATTGCTTCATCTGATAAAAAAAAAAGGGGGGGGCATTTAATTCAATAACTGCTAAGTTATCATTCAACTCTAAATGTAGTCTTATGATTTATGAACCACCAAATGGAGGTAAGCAGCACTATTTGGGGCTGTCATATAAACAGGTTTTTGACAAAAGAACAGATTGTTATTGACATAAGGAAAGTTTGGGGTTAATTGATCAGCATTTGAACTGAACTCTTAATTTTTGCCTAACACCTGTTTAAATTTCTTTTCTTTCTTCAAGTCACCCAAGGTGCTTCTTTTCCTCACCATCTCAATTGAGGATACTTCACTAAGAAAATCAAAGCTGTTTACTGTTAAATCTCTTCCCATTTTCTCCCTTTTGAATAACTCCTTCTCTTCTGATAAATCCTTGACATCATCCCACACTCCTCCCAACTTCAAAGTTCTTGACATATATAATTTTAAATTCTCTAATCCTTTTCACTATGTGTCACTCATTCCTGGAATTTCTTCCCTCCTGATTTCTGCCTCTTAGAAATATTTCTGTTGAGATTTAGCTCAAGTGACTTTTTCAGGAGGTCCTTCCTTATGCTCCCCCAAAACTAATGACTTCTCCTATAAGTTTACCCTCTATCTACTTTAAAAGTATAATTGGTATATATCTGATATTCTCCAAGTATAGATTAGATTCCATTTGCAGAGCAAAGCATTAACAACTGGAGGGAATGTGAGAGTGTATGTGTGTGTGTGTGTGTGTGTGTGTGTGTGTTTACTTTTTGTGTAGCTTATATTATATGAGAGAAAATATTTCTTAATGAATAAACAGCTGGCCTTAGAGTCAAGAAGAATGGGACTCAGTTCCTACCTTTGACAAATGACAAGCTGAGTGACCTTGAGTAAATAATGATTTCTCTGTGCTGTAGGCAACTAACTCTATAAATCTTTATATTATAGAGAAGGTGCTGACCTGTGTGAATAGTGGGGAATTTTCTTCATCCAGAAGTTCTCCTAAACCAATAAACATGTACACACATACACACAAACCTATACACACATGTATACGTATACGTGCATGTGTATAGGTGTGTACATATGTGTTGATATAAGATATATGTATGGATGATCTATGTATATAATCCATATTTATGCAGGTGCATGCATTTGCGTTTGTATGCACATACCTCTATAAGCACAATGTATGTATGTGTGTATATACATGTGTGTTGTATAGTTGTACAGAATGCACATGTAAATATACATTGTGTATATGTTGTCTCCCACATAAAATATGCAGTCTTATTCCAGGATCTCTTTTTCACTTTTTCTTTATATCCCTAATGATTAGTACAGTGTCTGACACATAGTAATTACTTAATAAATAATAGTTGGTTCATTTGTTTAAGTCTCTGATGAATGCATGGCACATTTCACTAAGGCTATAGTGAATAGCTTTCACTATACCCTTAATATCATATAACACACATACACATACATCCCCAAAGATTGCCTCACTATCATTATTCTCCCACTCTCAATATCTTTTTATATCCTGGCTCTTTTCTCATTGCTCACAAAAGTACCCAAGCCCCTCACATTTATAAAACATACTCTCAAGCTCTAACTAACATCCTGCTCTCTAACTATATATAATTAGTCCCTTTCAGAGCCAAATTCATTGGAAAAGCCATCTCTACTCCGTGACTCACTTCCTCCCTCTCATTTTCTTCTAAAACCCTCTGAAATCTTCTAACTTCCTCACTCTTCTGAAGCTGCTCCTTCCAAAATCACCAACAATCCCTTTATTATATTGCATGCACTCTCTTTTGGAACTCTCAGTTACTGAACAGCCTGTCTTGCTAGATGACCATTCTCTCTAGGTTTCCCTGTCACTGATGTCTCCTGGTTCTGCTCTTACCTATCTGATCATTATTTCTGTCTCCTTTGCTGTATCAACATCTTAGTCATACTCACTTAAGTATTGATGAAATTCAAGGCTTATTTATATGTCCTTTTTTTTCACCTATCATCTCACTGTGATCTCATTAGCTTCCATGTGTTCAATGAGCATATCTATAAAAAATGATATCTAGATTTATACATTCTCTTGAGTTCAGTTGCCCCTCAACAACTGCCTATAATAGGACATTATATGGTAGCTATCCAGTAGTCATCTCAAATTCAACATGATCAAAATAGGAATTGCCATCTTGACTCACAAAGCTCCCTCTCTTCTGTTGTCATCAAATTCATCTCTCTTAGTCAGCCTACCTATTCAATCCTCTCTATTTCTTTCTCAACATTTTTTCATATATACTTATATTCCCCAATTATACAGCTAACACCCTTGTTTAGGCTCTCCTCTTTTCTTAATCCTGTTTGGTCCCTTACCTCAAGGTTCTTTCCAGTTCAAGCTGTCCTCCTCATGATTTTTTTTTTTTAAATGAAGATTTGACCATAAAACTTCCCCCCTCAAAATATATTGAACAAACTCCAGGATCTCCTTACCACCACTAGTATCACTTGTAAATATTCTCTTATGGAACTTACATATCACTTTATA
Organism: Antechinus flavipes; assembly: GCF_016432865.1. Lineage (NCBI taxonomy): Eukaryota > Metazoa > Chordata > Mammalia > Dasyuromorphia > Dasyuridae > Antechinus > Antechinus flavipes. The sequence continues at coordinate 293,769,127 of NC_067401.1, read as the reverse complement.
ATCTTTATAATATTTCCTATATTTTCTGCTTTTTATATATTATTCTTCTTTCATATATTTTATAGGACTATAATACTAGCTGCTATTCCTCACATAAAACACTCTATTTTCCATCTTTAACCTTCATTTTCTTTGTTCTGCCACTATGTCTGAAATTCTTTTTTTTCAGATCACTACCTCTTGAAAAGCCTAGTTTCCTTCCTATAACTACTCAAGTGTTCCATTTCATTTGAGATCTTTTCTGACCTACCAACTTACCCAAAGTTGCTAATGTCTTTCATCCCAAAACTACCTTATAGTAATTCTGTGCATATATGGTACATTCTTATGTCTATATTTTTATTTTCCCCATTGGAATGTAATTTTTTGAAAGCAGGGCTTTTTATTTTTTTGTCTTTGTATTATCCAAAACGTACCTAATAATGTATACTGTATATATAAAATGTATGTTGAATATATATAATATATGCATAATAAATGTATGTTGATTGGACAGGGATGTGCAGAATCTATAAGAGAAATCGAGTTGAGGAGAGATATACTCCACAACAGATACATGTTGATCCATGTTCATTTTCCATATTATATTGCCCAAGAATATTTGACTTCTCCTGTACATACTTGAGTAGAGGAATGAAAATAATAAAAAAAATAAAAACGAAAAAATAATCCCTCATCTTATAAAGATATCCCTCACTTCCTTACTTAATTCAGACCATACTGACTGCTGTCAGGAGGAACATGCACTGAGAGAAATAGGGCTTATGACTTCTCAATCTTCTTGCAAATTTATCATATTTACTAATATTATATTTTTGGTTCTCATTAGGTTGTCATTACACAGATTCTGGTTTTACCGAATGAGATCACTTAAGAGTTGAAATAATAAAATAACATATTTTCTTCAACACTCATTTTCTCCATGGGTAGATATGGATAGCATAAGTAAAGCTAACACTTACATGAACTTAATTCAACAACAATCAAAAATCAATAACCATTTATTAAGTACTAACTTTCTGTTCTGGCAAGAAACTGAGGATTTTTCCCTTATAGATTGATTCTTTCGTGAAGGCAAACTAAATCATCTTTTATCTCTGATCCAGTCTTTAACTATTGAATGGCTGTTATCTCAGACAACTAAGACTTAGGAAAGAACTTAGCTTAGAAAGGTCAAGTTCTCCATTGCATCCAAGAACATCACCAATTATCCTTTCCTGTATCTTCTTACTAGACTCTAATGACTTTGAAGGAGAAAGTGAGATTGATAACTTTGCACAGCTCTGCCTCACTTTAATGCGATTCACTTGCAAGTCAAGACATTATCCAGCAATTGTCTTTGGGCCTTTTTGAGAAGGAAGGACAAATATCAACTATGTCCTAAACTTTGTGCTAAGAAGAAGTCCTTGCCCTCCTGGAGCTCATAGTCTAATCAAGGAAACAATATGCATACAACTTTGCACAAGAAGCTATATGCAGGGTATATTGGAGATAATTAGAGAAAAAATAATGCTAGAATTCAGAGGTATTATATAGAAGATGGAATTTTCACTGAGACTGAAGGAAGTCAAGAGAAAATGAGAAGAAGAGAGAGAGAATTTCAGAAATGTGCAAAGTCAGAAGACAGAAGAGAGAGGGGTGAAGGGGAGAGAGAAAGGAGGTAGGCAGGGAGAGAGAAAGGAGGTAGGCAGGGAGAGAGGGAGTGAGTGAAGGAAGGAGAAGAGATAGAGAATGTGTGTATATGTCTGTGTCAGTGTGTATAAGAGCAATATAATTAGAACACAGGATATGTGGGAAATGTTAAATAATAGAAGATAGAAAAGATGTGAGAGAACAGTATATGAGGATCTTTGAATCTCCAGGAGCATACATTCTAATGAGGGAGATAATATGCACATAATTATGTACATAAAAGATGCATACATACGTAATGTTCTCTTCTCTAAAATATAATCATTCTCCAGGAGCAGATTTCTTGGAGGGCTTCTGGAGGCGGCCTTAGTTTCAGTTCAGTTCAATAATCACCTCAAATGCAGCCAGGAGTTAAAATCCAAATCCTTTATTGTCTCCTTCAAAATAGCCCAGTTAGTTTTTTTAGAGGCCTATCTCTCTCCTTGGTTCCAAGAGCTCTTGCTACTTGTGCTTTGCCTCTGCCATCTTCAGCCTCTAGCTCAACTCTGAATCCTGACTTCTCAATCTCCCCAACTGATCATGGCTGAGGATCTGAGAGTTTCCAATGAGCTTGTCCTTTTATATGCTCTTTTAGAGGTGTGAACTCAAAGGTTGACTCCTCCTGAGAGTGGGATTGTGGGCTTCTGACTTGTGAATCTTCTCCACTCCTCTCTGACTTGTGAATCTCCTGGACTTGTGAATCTCACACTGAATCCTGACTTGTGAATCTCCTGGAGTCCTATCAATTCCAGTGACTTAGCACCTTGTAAGAATCATAACATACATAGTAAATTTTAAGTTCCTTAGAAGGAAATATTTAAACTTCTTCTTCATAGTCTAAAATCCCATGATTGATAAAGATTCCCTCAAGCAATACAGAAGTTATCTTTGAGTGACTGATGATGGCACCTGCATTGATCTGCTTAAACATTTCAATTTATGTGGAGATTTTGGTATCTTTAAAAAAGCATCCTATGAGGTAGTGAAAGCAATAGTATTTAGAGTTGGAGAACTTGGGATTTAATACTGTTCTTGCCATTCATAGGTTGTGTGATCTTGACCAAATCACTTTGTGCCTTGGCTTCTTCATCAGTAAAATTTAGAAAATTATGCATTCACTGCTGAATTCACCAAGTGATTAGGTAGATCAAATAGTATAATGGAGATAAAAGGTTTTGTAAACTATAAAATGTTTTAGTAGAATGTCAGCAAATTTTGATACTTAGGTTAGTTAAATCCTCTACTCCGTAAAGACAAACTACTTTCCTTGAAGACTATCAGTTACTTGTATGAATCTGAGCTGCCTAGGAATAGTGTAGAAGGAAATAGAGAGCATGCTAGAGTCAAAGTAAGTGAGTGGATCCCTGTAGACTTTCTATTTCTCTCTTTCTCTCCAGTGATAAACATAATTCCCATGCCCTTATTTCACCTGAGTTGGAGGTAACTTTATTTCAAAGTTATCAAAAGATTGGCTGTATTTGCTAAACCTTTCTCCTAGATATTCCCAATGTCCTATTTACACATCTAACAGCAGGATATATGAGATTGCTTTGTTGAAATTTGTTTAAATTTTTAAACTAAAATAGTTTTCTCTCTGAACTGAGGACAGCTACCACCATACACACAGTGATACACTATCTTTTAAGCTCTTTCTTGACTCAAACATTAGTCTGGGTCTCCTTTTATAATAAGAACAGTGAAAATTTTCTTCCTCTTTCTCTATAATTTTCTGTGAATCAGATGGGTAAAATGTATAATCTCTACAACCAGGGACACGTGTATGCTTAGTTTGGTACATGTCTGTACGGTATGATTGAGAAGTCTATCCGAGGTCTACCATGTTACCTGAAATTCCCACTTATTGGATGATGCTTTATCTTCCAAAGGCTTCTACTAAAATAAAACTACATTGACTGTGGGGAATACCATGAGCTCAGCAGGCTCTAAAATGTTAGCATTGATTTATTTTAAATATTTATATTATCTAGCTATTACCTTCTCTACTCATGTCCTGGTTCAATACCTCATCATGATATAGAAGTGACCCTGGATTCTGGGGAATTATAAAATGTAATAGTTGACATAGCCTTTTGTTATTGTTCATCATTTCAGTCATGTCCAATGCTTTGCAACCCCATTTGGGGTTTTCTTGGCAAAGATAATGGAGACATTTGCCATTTCTTCTCCAGCTGTTTTTTTGTTTTTTCAGGTAAGAAAAATGAGGCAAACAGAAGGTTAAATTATTTGCCTGGGGTCAAAAACTAGTAAGTGTCTGAGGTTAGATTTGAATTCAGGTCTTCTCTGATTCTAGGTACAGTTCTCTATCTGCTATTCACTCAGCTGACAGAACCTACTAAGCTACATAAGCTGTGAATATAAAACCAGTCATGAATTGTAGCATCCTCTCATCTGAAGACAAATCTGTTTGTGTTGGAAAAACATCACTGTATGTTCCATTGTACAGGTTTTTTAGCTGTAGTATAGATTGCAGGAGATATGTGAACTTGTGTGGAGAAAAACAATAATATTTTTATTTCCTTAATATCACTGACCTCTACCTTAAAATAACCATTTCTTTTAGTGATTTAAAAACATTATTTGAAGAAAGAGTCCATATATTTCACCAGACTCCTAAAGTGGTCTTTGATATCCTCAGAAGGATAAAACAAAAAACCGGATTATAGGGTGGTAAAGTTTTTGATGCCAGCATTTTTTGAAGACCATCTACTGTCATAAAAGGGATAAGGATGAATTATGATATTCATTAGTGGAAGGAGAACCCACACTGATGAAACATCAGATCCTTCAAGTATTGATAAAGTATAATTTGTCATCTAGCTAAGAGTTCATTCTTGAAAGGTCATTAGTCAACAGCAAATAAACAATTTACCAATCACTATGTATTTGGCAGTGTGCTAAGTCTAAGACATACAAATAACATTGAATAGAAAGATTATGATGAAACAAGGGGATCAACAAAATTCTGAGCACAAGTTTCTACCTAGAAAAAGCAGACTTTAGTCATTTTATTGCAAGGGAAGCAGCATTAACTAGTTCTGATGTCAAAAGACTTGGTTTCTGATCCAAGGTTTACAATTTGTTAACCTGAGTCCTCTTAGAAAACTCACTAAACTTCTCTGGCCCATTTTGGTCATCTGCAAAATGATCTTAGACTAAGTGGTCTGGTGGTCCAAAAATAGTCCACAATTATAGCTCAATGACAGCATAAAAAGTACTAGGTTGGATATCTATATCTATATATGTATATATATATACACTTATCTATATACTTATAGATATGTGTATATACATAAATTCATACATGCCATACGTGCCTATATATGATTACATATAAATCCAGATATCTAACTCAATGTCTTATATGCTGTTATTGAGCTTTAATTGAGGAAGACACACATATGTATGCTTATGTGTTTACATATATGCACACATATATCTATATATATATTACCCTTTGACATCATATCCTCAAAGAACTTAAAATATAGTGAGACAATCAATTAAGACTTTATTATATGCTTACTATATGTAAGGCACTTTGCTAAGTCTGGAAATACAAACATAAAAATAGTTCTTACCTTTTTGGAATTCGCATCTTAAAGGAGGAAGCAAAATAGGAATATAAAAGATAGACACAAAAGAGATGGATAATTATCTCATAAAGAGGGTACTGGAAGCTGGGAGGGATCTGTAAAGACCTTCTACAAAAGATAGGATTTGATCTGTGAGTAGGACTAATGCAGGGAAGGTAAGAGACATCAGAAGTGAGAAGGAAAAACATTCTAGGCATGGAAGATAGTCAGTATAACAGTCCAGAGATAGGAATTAGTGTCATATGCAAAAAACAATATTTAAGCCAGTAAAAGTAAGTCACAGAGAAAATTGAGAGCACAAAAAGTAAGAACACTGAAATGCAGAAAAATAGTTAGGTCATAAATAGCTTCAAATGCCAAACAGAACTCTTTTATTTGTATCTAGTTTCTATTTTTGAGAAAGTCACAAGAAGAACTGCTTAAGGGAAGCTTAAAGAAAGACAAGTAGGTTTGGAATAGTTTTGGAGATGGTGGGATAGTAAATCAGTTGAGGAGAATTATAATGATTATATTATTGCAGTGATGGTCCAATTGACATAAAGTTATAGTGGACCCAATCGGTATGATTTTATGATTTTTGTCCAGTTCAGATTAGTAGCACATGAAAAGAAAGTCAATGATATGGTGGGTATGAATCACATAGAGCTGAGTTTGGGTAAAGCTTGATTATCAAAAGGAAATTTAACATATAAAATAGATTTGGGTCAAGATGTAGAAAGAAGAATGTAGCCAGTGCATGGATTATAGCTGGGGGGGAGGGGATATAAGTGGATAAGAAATATCAAATGATGCATCACATGAGTGGGTATGAATATTTGCCTTCTGGAGAGGGACCCGTATTGGGAGCCTTTCCTCTTTTTTCTTTCCTCTTTTAGAAATCTTTCAAGAAACAGCTCTTGAGGTAATATATATAATCCAATGTAGCTGCCAAAAGATGATAAAGGTAAGAATGGAAAGAATAATTGTGGCTTTAATCTCTACTGGATGTAATGAACAAGTGAGACAAATAACTACAATGCTGGGAGAAGGGTGGAAAGAAATAGCACTGGCTCGATTCTAAGTAGACAGAAGTGGAAAATAGAAATTGATTCAAGAAATGCAAGGAGAGAGGGTTCCCCTATGATCCAAAGAGTCCCTTGGCAAGGCAGACAGGGGCTCTGAGTCCTAGCTTTACAAAAATAAGTTTCAAAAGAACAGATTTCTCATGGTCTGGAGGTGGAATGAGCTATAAGCATATTTGTCTGAGACAGCGCTGTTACTCTCTGTGGACCATCTGGTAGAGAGTTGATCCCTCTTGTGAGAGAAATTATCATATGTTAGAAAGTGGAAGAAATAAAGAATTGACAGTGGAGCTAGGCTACAGAACACTAAGCCCAGATATTCTGGGAGCTGAACTACAGAAGTCAGAACTATGGGATGTCTTTAGGAATATTAGGTCAAGTCTTTGAAATCAGAGATCCTAGGATTTCAAAGAAAGCAATAATATAGAGGAAGTAATGTCACCATGATCTCCTTTTTAAAATAAAATATTTTGTTTTCAAAATCAAAATATCTGTTTAGAAGATAAGGTGGATGGAGTGGAGTAAGAGAGGAGAGGGTTAGAATCTGAAGAAACCCTGTGGTGTTAGGGAAATAGCATTAGATTTAACCCCAGGAGTTGAGTTCTAATCAATGCTTGCATCTAATTGCTTGCCACCTATATGATTCTATATGTCACTTCTCTCTGAGCATCAATTCATATGTGTGTGTGTGTGTGTGTGTATACACATATATATGAAATTGGATTATGTAATCTCTAAGGTCCCTTCCAGCTCAAAAATCCTATGATTATAAACAATTATTTGAGTAAAGAAAATATTCTAGCAAAATGAAATGGCATTAACAAAAGCATGGACAGAGAGAATAGTAATGTTGGGAGACAGTTGTAAAATCAAGAATGGAGAAGAAATCAAGAAACTCAGGTTAGTACTAGTTCTGTTGTGGTTAATTAGTCAATCATTCGTATCTGACTCTGTGACCTCATTTGTAATTTTCTTGTTATAGATAACTGGAAAGATTTCCCATTTCCTTTTCTAGCTCATTTTATAGATAAAGAACTGAATGAACAGAGTTAAGTCACTTGTTCAAGGTCACATAGCTACTAAGTGAGGTCAAATTTAAACTCATGTCCTCCTGACCCCAAGACTGGCACTCTATATTACCATTGTGCTACCTAATTGTCCCTAGTACTGATTCTTCTACTCACTAGCTTCACGACTTTAAACAAATCACAAAATCTCTGAATCTCAAAATGTTTCATTTGTAACATGAGAAATCTAGGCTTCATCTCCAAAGGTCCTTCCATTCTTTGATAAGAGACATTGATGGAAAGTTCAGTTTATTCCAATCATTCAACAGGGCCCTGGGCAAATGAATCAGTCATAAAGAGCATATACATATGGATTGATCATGGCTCACTTATTCATTGTTTAATGGCTCCTGTTTTTATTTGCTGGTTTCATCTATGAAGGCTACTTTCAAGCAAAATAAGGTTTATAGAAAAGATAGCCAGCCCATGGGCTTTACATTTACTCTCTCTCAAACTAGGAACAAGAAGGTATTGTTCTCTTTTTAGTTTCCTGATTAGAGAGCTGGAAGGGAATGCTCTCGTTTTATTTATAAGTTAAATCAAGGCCAAAGGAGGTTAATTAACGTGTGTAAAAAAGTCAAGCCCTTTCATAGTTCTGGAATACAAAACTTAACTGGTATTCATAGAACATAGATTTAGAACTAGCAGAAATCGCCAGAGGTCATCTAGTTCAATGCTAAGGAAGATTGGTACCTGATATTTAGGTACTTTCTTGAACTGAATTGCCAAGCATTCATACTCTACTGCAGAGAACATACTTCCTTTTTTTTTTTTTATTAAAACTTTTTATTTACAAAGCATATGCATAAGTAGTTTTTCTAACATTGACCCTTGCATAACCTTTTGTTCCAAATTTTCCTCTCCTTACTCCCACCCCCTTCCCTAGCTGGCAGGTAGTCCAATACATGTTAAATATGTTGAAATACATGTTAGATCCAATATATGTATACATATTTATACAGTTATCTTGTTGCACAAGAAAAATCAGATCAAGAAAGACGAAAAAGAAAAACTGAGAAAGAAAATAAAATGCAAGCAAATAACAACAAAGTGAGAATGCTATGTTGTGTTCTACACTCTGTTCCCATGGTTCTCTATCTGGGTGTAAATGGCTCTCTTCACCACTGCACAAGTGGAACTGGTTTGAATCATCTCAATGTTGAAGAAAGCCACGTTTGTCAGAATTTATCATTGTATAGAAAGGCTAGACACAGACTCGGAAGGGACTGAGAGCCCGATTCATTAACTTTATCCAACACCAGTGTGGTGGCAGGCTCTCCTCCTTAGCTTCTCCATTGAAACCAAGACTCAGGAAGGCCTCTAAGAAAGAAGCCCAGGCCTCAGGAAAGGAGACAAGATTGTGAAAGAGATAATAAAGGATTTGGACTTTAATATCTGGCTACTCTTCTGATGATTAATCTACTGAAATGAAGACTGGTCCCAAGACCTCCAGAAAACCATGAGGATACTACAGGCAACTTCATTCCTCTGCATGTATGTTAATATTTCAGTCAATCAATAAACATTTATTAGGCTCCTATTATGTGCTAGTATGTTAAATGCCAGAATTTAGCAGGATAAAATCATAAAGAAAGAAAAGATATTTGATATTGAGAAAAAGATAAAGGGAACAAGACACTAGGGGAGAAAGAATTGAATGGGAATGGAAAAAATTGCTTTTTTCTTAACATATCTTAAGGAGGTATGTACTAAGGAGCACATGGTGGGAATTTCATTTTGTAAGTCACTTTAATTGATTTTAGAACCTCTCAATGCACTTTATATATAACAATTAGATTAGATTATGCAGTTCTTGAGGAGAATTTTTGTCTGCTCTGCATGCTCATTATTTGTGCAAATAGCCAGTATCACCATCCTTAACAGCATGTAGAGTATTGACACCACAGTTTGATGAAATGTTTTCCATCTTTTCTGTGGAGCAGCCAATGAAATGGTGCTTTAAAAATGGAGAGAAAGGAACTGCAGGAGGGTTCCATTGGAACAGACAAGGGTCACTCAAGGAATAAGAATTTCTCTCTCTAATCAGGTACCACAGTTGGGGAGGGAAGGGGGAAGGGAAGGAGAAACATGAAGACTCCTTAAAATGCTTGAAAACCACTCCCTGTATTCCAGGCAGGATGTGGAAGTCCCAGAGTAGTAAGTCCAGGATCTGTACTACAGAATGGCTGTTGAATGGGCCACAAATAAAAGCAGAGAGCAGGAGACTAAAAAGTTGGTTTCTTCCAATTGAACTGAATAACAATAGGGTCAAGATCTTTTCTTGAAATCACTGACACCTTCCTGGTATTCTCTCCCTCAGCTTAGAAAATCTATTTTGGGGGCCCTTCCCTAGATGCTAATTCTGTTTTATTGAGATAATTTCCTCTTAGGCTTTCTGGATTTCTTCATGGCCAACTCCCATCAAGAAAGGAATTGAGAAGAATCACAAGTTTACTAATCTTCCCCCTATTTTCCCCACCCTTCCCAAAACCATAGAACAGTATTAGAGATAATTAGTAAAAGAAGACACAAACCAAATAAAAGCTCATCATTTTAGAGCTGGAAGGAAATGTAGAAGTTAATTAGTCTTACTCTCTCCTTTGATATATTAGGTAAACTGAGATCAAAAGAAGTTTAAAATGATTTGCATAATAAGGTCATGTGGTTAGTGAACAACAGAATTAGGTTTTGCATCAGGTCCTCTGAGTCCAGGTTCAGTTTTTAATTAGTTTATTTTTGCCTTTCACAGAAATCTCTCTTCAAAGGAAACATACAAAGGAAGAAAGATGACAAAAAGGTAAAAATGAAATATACAAATTGCAAGTGTTCTTAGGGTTAGTCAGGTCCTATGATACCATCTTTGGGGAACTAGATCTACTCTTCCTTAGTTTCCTCATCCTCCACAATTGACTATCTTGCTTCAATTAATCTACATTGTAATTCTATTGGTATAGATTTAGGTGCTAGGTTCGGGTGTCTTAGCCTTCCTAAATTAGTTTTTCTAGCATTTGCTTGCATGTAAAGGCACCTGACACTGAGAATTGGAATTTCTCTCTGAGTTTTCTCAGTTTCTGAATTTTATGGAATACCTTATTCAACAGATAATTATAGATCTGAAAAAATCCCCAACTCCCATCCTCTTTTTTTCTCTAGCCATATATAAAAACATAAATCAGTCAACTAACAAGAATAACATTTTACTATGTGACAGGCACTGTGCTAAGTGCTGGGGATATAAATGAAAATGAAAACCATCCCTGACTTTAAGGAACTTATATTCTAATGGAAGAGACAACATGTAAATAAATAGGTACATGACAGATATCTACAGAATAAAAAGAAGATAAAAGGTAAAAGTTTAAAAAATAATCTTTCCTATCTGGATCACTGGTACTACAAGCCTTTTATTTACTTCACCTTTCTATGTAACTTTCAGTACTGGATTGCCATATCCTCATATGCAAAATAAAAGGGTTAGACAAAATTATCTCTGTCTCTTTCAGTTCGAAATCCTATAATCCGATGATCCTCCAAAGATCTTAAGCATTTTTTTTTCTATTCCCATCTGTTATGTCTGAAGGAATATTAATCCTTTTGTTATCATTTTCATAGGTTTCTACCAAGACTGACAATAAAAATATTGAATTAAATGAAGTTTATGAAAATTTGCCTATCTTCTCTTTGTACATCCTATTTCCTAAAGCTAGCATCCCCTCCCTGCTGCTCCCACCTGAGTCCAAAGCTCAAAGAAGAAAGTAATCTACTAAACTAATTCAGACTAATATGTAATGATGAATAATTACAGGATATTAGAGCTGAAAAAAGAACATAAAACATCATCTTATCTAATTCTCTCATTTGTCAAATGAAGAAACTGAGGTTCAGGGAGCACAAATGACTTGCATAAAATGTGTTAGTTGACTAGCAAAGTCAAGACCAAAATCCAGGTTTTTGATTCCTTGTATTGTATTCTTTCCAAAGACCAAATTAGGAATTTAAAGCACTATGCTACTATGTGACACACAGTCATTTTTATTTACAAAGATCAAAATAAAAAACTATTTGCTTATTTTCTAGTTTGTCTATATCAATAATACAGTGCACTTTGAAAACTGTTACTGATTCTTATGTTCTGTAGGATAGCTTCAGGAACTCAGGAATTATTCTCCAGGATCTAGAAACTACATATACATGAATGTGTCTATCATTGAAATTTCCCACTCACTGAAAGTAACACCTGCTTTAAAAGTTTCCAAAGCCAATGCTACTTGGTATCCAATAAAAGGAGGAATATTATGGGAGAAGTAGATACCCCCGATCACCATCATCCCTCAATCTTTGTCCTCCTTCAAAAACCTTGTACTGCCATCTTAGATCTGCCATTGTCTCTCTAAGTTCTCTGTATCCTTGGAAATAAGGGATAGGTGACACTATGTTAATATATCAGACAACTGGCTAAGGATTAGAAGATTCCCTTTTTCTTTCAGACATCAGGAATTTTTTATCATCCAGATAAAATAAAAAAGCACAGATAATTCTCTCAGAAAATTGGCTCTTTGTAGATCCAATGAAATACATCAACCACTTTGTTTCAGCTGAGCTTTAAACTCAGTTGTTTGTCAGAACTAAATATTTGTAGAATTGTGCCCATTACTAATTGTTACACAGTAAAATTACATTTCAAGCCTTAAGAAATAACTTGATGTCTTAGCACTTTGAAGAAAATGTTTGGGAAAAAAATTGTCTGAAATAATGAAACTTGTTTGTTCCAAATATGTAGATTTTTTAATATCTAGGAGTAAGAAAAACAAATAAGCCATTGCCAACAGCAAAAATACTCTACCTTAGTGTACAGTCTTCCTTGGTTCTATATGGGGTATGTCTTTATTTCTAAGATAGCTTAATTATTTTCTGCTCAATGCCTCCTAATCCTTTTTTATTCTATTCTTGGTTTCTTTTCATGCTTCATTTCTCTTCTTCAAATTTCTCATTTTCTCTAGAACTTGCTATTATTTGCCCAAAGCCAATCTTTTCTTATGATCCAATGTTCCTTCTCTATAAGTACTCAAGAATCATAGGTTCTCTCTGATACAGATGGCTTCATTTTCATCACTGGTCTTTTTTTTCCACTTTATGTCAATATGTGTTGTTTTTTCTTCTGCAGCTGTTAAAAGTGAGTACAATTTAAGTCTACCCACATGCTCTCTATTTCACTTTGAGTCACCCACTAATTTGAATGAGACAGGCGGGGAATAAAAAGTCAGAAGCTATAAAATAGAGTTGATTTATCTTCAACATGTTTATTTGCTGTTGCGTTTTTTTTTTTTTTTTGGTTTGTTTTTTTACTATATTGTTATTGTTACCAAACTTGGGTTTTCATCAGCACAGGTGATGCACTCTCACTATTAATGTATATCATCAACTGCTTTGTGACATTTAGTTCTTCAGTTTGTTTATGGAAAGTTAAGGCTTTAGGTGACCCTACTAGGGTCACAGAGCCACCATGAAGTAGGACAACCTACTTGATCCTTGATCTTTCTGACTCCAAGATCAATTCTCTATCCACTATTCCATTCCAGTTGCCATTGACATATTATTCATAAATTTCAAAATATTTAAACCAATTTTCCATATTTGTGTCAAGTTAATGTTAACACCTGAAAATCAGATAGGAATAACAGTGAGAAATCAAAGGAGAAAGGGAGATAAGAATTCAAAGAAGACTAAGAAATCTGAGATGAGCTTTACATTAAATGTTTTTCTTTTTATTATAGTTTTTTTTTATTTACAAAATATATGCATGGGTAATTTTTCAGCATTGAACTTTGTAAAGCTTTCTGCTCCAACTTTTCCCCTCCTTCCCCCCACCCATTCCCCCAGATAGCAGGTAGACCAAGACATATTAGCTATGTTAAAGCATATATTAAATACAATATATGCACACATATACATACAGTTATTTTGTTGCACAAGAAGAATCAGATTTTGAAATAATGTAAAATTAACTGTGAAGGAAATAAAAAATGCAAGCAGACAAAAACAGAGAGATTGGAAATGCTATGTACTGGTACACATTCATTTCCCAGAGTTCTTTCTCTGGGTGTAGCTGGTTCTATTCAGGATTGAACAAATAGAACTGATTTGGCTCCTCTCATTGTTGAAGAGAGACATGTTGATTAGAATTGATCATCATATAGTATTGTTGTTGAAGTATATAATGATCTCCTGGCCCTGCTCATTTCACTCAGCATTAGAAAATTAGTTTCTCCAGGCCTTTCTGATCTTCCTGCTGGTCATTTCTTACAGAACAATAACATTCATATACCACAATGTATTTAGCCATTGTCTAATTGATGAGCATCAACTCAGTTTCCAGTTTCTAGCCACTACAAAGAGGGCTGCCATAAACATTTTTGCACATACAGCTCCCTTTCCCTTCTTTAAGATCTCTTTGGGATATAAGCCCAGTGATAACAGTGCTGGATCAAAGCGTATGCACAGTTTGATAACTTTTGTGCATAGTTCCAAATTACTTTCCAGAATGTCTGGATGTATTCACAAATCCAACAACGATGTATCAGTGTCCCAGTTTTCCTACATCCCCTCCAACATTCAGCATTATCTTTTCCTGTCATCTTAGCCAATCTGAGAGGTATATAGTGGTATCTCAGAGTTGTCTTAATGTGCATTTCTCTGATTAATAATGACTTGGAACATCTTTTCATATGGCTAGAAATAGTTTCAATTTCATCTGAAAATTGTCTGTTAATATCCTTTGACCATTTATCAATTGGAGAATGGCTTGATTTCTTAGAGAGTCAATTCTCTATATATTTTGGAAATGAGGCCTTTATCAGAACCTTTGACTGTAGAAATGTTTTCCCAGTTTATTGTTTCCCTTCTAGTCTTGTCTGCATTAGTTTTGTTTGTACAAAAGTTTTTCAATTTGATATAATCAAAATTTTCTATTTTGTGATCAATAATGATCTCTAGTTCTTCTTTGGTCACAAATTTCTTCCTCTTCCACAGGTCTGAGAGGGTAAACTATCCTATGTTCTTCTAATTTATTTATAATCTTATTTTTTATGCCTAGATCATGAACCCATTTTGACCTTATCTTGGTGTACAATGTTAAGTGTGGGTCAATGCCTAGTTTCTGCCATACTAATTTCCAATATCCCCAGCAATTTTTGTCAAACGGTGAATTCTTATGCCAAATTTGGGTTTGTCAAATACTAGCTTATTAGTTATTGACTGTTTTGTCCTGTGAACCTAACCTATTCCACTGATCAAGTAGTCTATTTCTTAGCCAATACGAAATGGCACTGCTTTATACTATAGTTTTAGATCTGATACAGCTAGGCCACCTTCATTTGATTTTTTTTTTCATTAGTTCCCTTGAAAGTCTCGACCTTTTGTTCTTCCAGATGAATTTTGTTATTAGTTTTTCTAAGTCATTAAAATAGTTTTTTGGGAGTCTGATTGATATAGCACTAAATAAATAGATTAGTTTAGGTAGTATTGCCATCTTTATTATATTTGCTTGACCTATCCAGGAACACATAATATTTTTCAAATTGGTTAGATCTGACTTTATTTATGTGGAAAGTATTTTGTAGTTTTGGTCATATAGTTCCTGACTTTCCCTTGGCAGATAGATTCCCAAATATTGTATACTATTGACAGTTACTTTAAAAGGAATTTCTCTTTGTAACTCTAACTGTTGGATTTTGTTAGTGATATATAAGAATACTGATGATTTATATGAGTTTATTTTGTATCCTGTAACTTTGCTAAAGGTGTGGATTATTTCTAATAGCTTTTTAGTAGAATCTCTGGAGTTCTCTAAATATACCATCATATCATCTGCAAAGAGTGATAATTTGGTTTCCTCATTACCTACTCTAATTCTTTTAATTTCTTTCTCAACTCTAATTGCTGAAGCTAGCATTTCTAATACAATATTGAATAGTAATGGTGATAGTGGGCAACTTTATTTCACTTCTGATCTTATTGGGAATGGGTCCAGTTTATCCCCATTACATATGATGCTTACTGATGGTTTTAGATGCTACTGACTATTTTATGGAAAAGTCCATTTATTCCTGTCCTCTCAAGTGTTTTTATTAGGAATGGATGTTGGATTTTATCAAATGCTTTTTCTGCATCTATTGAGATGATCATATGGTTTTTGTTAATTTGGTTATTGATATAGTAAATTATGCTAATAGTTTTCCTAATATTGAACCAACCCTGCATTCCTGGTATAAATCTTACTTGGTCATAGTGTATTATCCTGGGAAAGATTTTTCTGTAATATTTTATTTAAGATTTTAGCATCAATATTCATTAGGGAGATTGGTCTATAATTTTCTTTCTCTGTTTTCAACCTACCTGGTTCAGGTATCAGTACCGTGTCTGTGTCATAAAAGGAATTTGATAGGAGTCCTTCATATAGTTTATATAACATTGGAGTTAATTGTTCTTTAAATATTTGATAGAATTCACATGTTAATCCATCTGGTCCTGAGGATTTTTCTTAGGGAGTTGATTAATAGCTTCTCCTATTTCTTTTTCTGAAATGGGACTATTTAAGCAATTTACTTTCTCCTTTGTTAATCTGGGAAACCTATATTTTTGAAGGTAGTCATCCATTTCACTTAGGTTATCAAATTTACTGGCATAAGTTGGGCAAACAAACTCCTAATTATTGCTCTAATTTCATTGATGGAAAGTTCTCCCTTTTCATTTTTAAGACTAACAATTTGATTTTCCTCTTTCCTTTTTCTAATCAGATTTACCAAAGGTTTATCTATTTTATTGTTTTTTTTAAATAAAATCAACTCTTAGTTTTATTTATTAATTCAATAGTATTTTTTTAACTTTCAATTTTATCAATTTCTCTTTTTAATTTTAAAATTTCAAGTTTAGCATTTGATTGGGGGGTTTTAATTTGCTCTTTTTTTAGCTTTTTAAGTTGCATGCACAATTCATTGATCTCTTTCTCTATTTTATTCAAGTAAGGCTGTAAAGATATAAAATTTTCCCCTATTACTGCTTTGGCTGCATCCCACAAATTCTGGTATGTTGTATCATTGTTGTCATTCTCTTTTTTTTTAATTTTTATTTAATAATTACTTTATATTGACAGAATCCATGCCAGGGTAATTTTTTTTTACAACATTATCCCTTGCACTTGTTTCTGTTCCGATTTTTTTTCCCTCCCTCCCTCCACCCCTTCCCCTAGATGGCAAGCAGTCCTTTATATGTTGGATATGTTGCAGTATATCCTAGATCATTGTTGTCATTCTCTTGGGTGAAATTATTAATTGTGTCTATGATTTGCTATTTCACCCATTCATTCTTTAGGATGAGATTATTTAGTTTCCAATACTTTTTGGTCTATTTACCCCTAGCTTTTTGTTGAATGTAGTTTTTATTGCACTGTGATCTGAAAAGAAAGCATTTTCTATTTCTACCTTTCTGTATTTAATTTTGAGGTCTTTATGTCCTAATATATGGTCAGTTTTTGTATAGGTTCCATAAACTACTGAGAAGAAAGTGTACTCCTTTCTGTCTCCATTCAGTTTTCTCCAAAGATCTATCATATCTAATTTTTCTAATATTCTATTTACCTCTTTAATTTCTTTCTTATTTGTTTTGTGGTTTGATTTATCTAATTCTGAGAGTGCAAGATTGAGATCTCCCACTATTATAGTTTTGCTGTCTATTTCTTCTTGCAACTCTTTTAACTTCTCCTTTAGAAAGTTAGATGCTATACTATTTGGTGCATATATGTTTAGTATTGATATTGCTTCATTGTCTATAGTACCCTTTAGCAAGATATTGTTTCCTTCCTTATCTCTTTTAATTAGATCAATTTTTGCTTTTGCTGAGCTAAGCATGGCTACCCCTGCTTTTTTTTTTTTTTTACTTCACCTGAAGCATAATAAATTGTGTTCCAGCCTTTTACCTTTATTCTGTATGTATCTCCCTGCTTTAAATGTGTTTCCTGTAAACAACGTATTGTAGGGTTCTGAATTTTGATCCAGTCTGCTATCTATCTCTGCTTTATGGGAGAGTTCATACTATTCATATTTACAGTTAAAATTACTTCTATGTTTCCTGCCACCTTATTATCCCCAGATTATGCTTTTCTTTTTCTTAGCTCTCCTTATCCCCCCTTCCCCAGTGTTAAACTTATGGACACCACTTGCCTCACACAGCTCTCCCTCTTTAGAATCCCTCCCACCTCCTTTGAATACCTTCTCCTTTCTTATACCTTTCCCTTATTACTCTTTTCCTTTTCCCTTTTCCTTTCCCACTTTTTAATGATGTGAGAGAAGTTTCTCTGTAAATCAAATGTGTCAATTATTTTCTCTTTGAGCCAACTCTGATGACAGTAAGATTCGCGCAATGTTTCTCCCCCTCTCTAAATTCCCTCAGATACGATAGGTTTCCTTTGCCTCTTCATGGGATGTAATTTCCCTCTTTTTATCTCCCCTTTTCCCTTTTTCTGATTCTATCCCCTTTCCACTTCCACTTCCCCTTTTTATGTTATATCAGTAAAATCAAATTATACATGCACTGTTTATGTATGTCCATAACAAAAATACAGTTCTCAAGAGTTCTTTTTTCCTTTTTCTGTTTATCTTGAGTTAGAGGTCAAATTTTTTGTTGAACTCTGGTTTTTTCATGAGAAACAAATCGAATTCACTTGTTTCATTAAATGTACATCTTCTTTCCTGGAAGAAAATGCTCAGTTTATCTGGGTTGTTTATTCTTGGCTGCATTCCAAGTTCTTTTGCCTTTTGGAATACCAGATTCTAGGCCCTTTAGTCCTTTAATGTGGAAGTAGCTAGATCACTCAGGATCTTGTGGCTTCTCAGTATTTGAAATTTTTTTCTGGCTGCTTGCAACATTTTTTCCTTAGTCTGATAGTTTTGAAATTTAGCCACAATATTCCTTGGAGTTTTTATTTTAGGCTCTCTTTCAGAAAGTGTTTGATGAATTCTTTCAGTGCCTATTTTACCTTCTGATTCTATTACATCTGGGCAGTTCCCTTTGATGATTTCTTGTAAAATAGTATCTAGGCTCTTTTTTCATCAAAATTTTCAGAAAGTCCAATAATCCCCAGATTATCTCTCCTAGATCTGTTTTCCCAGTCTATTGTTTTTCCAAGTAGATATTTAATATTTTTCTTTTTTTTCATTTTTTTGGTTTTTCTTGATTGATTTTTGATGTCTCAATGAATCATTAATTTCTATTTGTTCAGTTCTTTTTAATGACTTAATTTCTTCATTAGCTTTTTTTTTTTTACTTCTTTTTGTATATGTCCAATTGAGTTTTTAAATGAGTTGTTTTGCTCTATGGAATTTTTTTCCATTTTAGTAATTTTTTTTTACTGAGTTTTTTTTCTTTTTCCAATTTACAAATCCTACTTTCCTGGGAGTTCATTATCTTTTCCAATTCACAAATTCTGTTTCCCTGGGAGTTCTTTACCTTTTCCAATTCACATTTCAGGAAGTTGGTTTCTTTTTCCACTTTATCAGATTTTTCTTTTAGTGAGTTATGCCTTTTTGTTACTCTCTTGCAGAGATTCTCTTTCCTTTCCCCATTTTTCTTCTAGCTTTCTTTTAAGATCTTTTATAATTTCTTCTAGGAGAGCCTGTGTGATGGGGATCATCCCCCTTTGGGGTTTTGTTTAGAGCCTCTCTGCTATTAGTCTCCTCAGGGTTGAAAACCTCCTCTCTTTCTGTATAGAAGCTATCAATGGTTAGTTAAGAGTTCTCTTGGCTTTTTACTTATTTTTTAAAAACCCTTAGGCTTGCCTTCAGGGCAAGGAGGTTATCAGCTTCCTCTACAGACAGGGATAGCTAGATGGACAGTAGCTGTCCTACAAATGGACTGCTAAGACCAGCTGAGCTGTGGAAATGCCCTGCCAAGAGCCCCACAGAGGAACTATCTCTGCCCTGGGAAGCACGGTCAAGTTGCAGAAGTGCCCTGGGCAGAACCTCCCTTTCTCCTCCCCACTGCAGATTTGTGGCTGCCACAGGTAAAAGCCCCAAGCTGCAGAATGCACAGATGTACTGTGGTCCATGTTGAGTCACTTCTGGTGCTGGGTGGATGTAATCAGATCCTGTTAAATTCTGGTGTTTTTTTGTTTGTTTGTTTGTTTGTTTTTTTGGAATACACTCTACCTTTGGCATATGTGTAACTTCTCTGCTATTCTACTGCTTTACATCTAAAGCAGAGCACCCAGCCTGTGGTAGAGTCCTCCCTGGAGATTGCAGGGAGAGGTGTTGTGGAGACAGCACCTGCCCTGGTCTGCTCAGTGTGCTAGCCTCTGTGTTCTGCCTCCCTGTCTGCGCTGGCCTACTCCTGCCAATCAGGACAAACCTTTTCTGGTGATCTTCCAGATTATCTTTGGCCAGTAATTTGTTGTACTCCTACTATTCATGGATTTTGCCAGTCATGCATTATTTCTGAGGCTGAGTTTGGTAATTAGTAGTGAGGGTAGAAGATGAGCTTAGAATGATATGTGTATCTTCTTCACTATCTTGGCTCTTTCCACTCTACATTAAATGTTAATGAGGATTTTAAATAGATGGATAAAAATAAAAAGACATCTCGCAGAAAATTGTTTTCTTATAATTCTCCCAGGTCATAGGAAAGAAACCAGAGAACCCCTTTTGTAGTATAAGCATGTTGACATATGCCCATTTATGTAGTAGAGAAACTTCAAAACTATCTTTCTTTCAGATATGACATAATCAATATACAAATAGTTCTTTTATTTAGAGATTTCCAACAATAAACTTCACATTCCTAAAAAAAAAAAAGTCACCTATAAGTTAGCTGATGGCAAACAACATCATTATTATCAGCAGGTACTTTTGCTCCAAGGAGCTACTCAGGTTCTCTACAACTTATTACCTATCTTTCCCTATGTGTTTTTATCTAAGGGACTATCTTTCCTGAAAGTCCTTTTAGAAATATGTTTCTCTCCCAAGTTCCTTTTCTTTGTCTTTTCCATGGAAATGTTCTTTTTCTGACCCTTTCAGTAAATGAGATGTCCAATTGTCATAAAGATAGTATCTTATACAACGATATGGGAAAACATAGAATACTTATAGATTATAAAGAAGATAATACACTTTGACTATTTGGAACAAATTTTAGTTAATACTAATAAGCAAATTTACCAAAACTGCTGCTATGAAAAATGTTTTGTTTAATACTCATCCTAAACACTTACCCATAATTACAAAAGAAAGCTAAGATTGAGTTATGTCTCACTAGAATCCAAAGTCCAGATGCCAGATCCTATAATTGCAAGATAAACAAAAATTTAAAGTCTTTCATGAAGCTTGTAAAACTAAGGTCACTAGTCATGTGCCTCACACCACTATTCTGGCTACCCCTCCCCCCAAAAAAGAGACAGAACAAAAACTGCTCCCATTTACTAACTTGTATGCTTTTGCAGGCATCCAGACTAAAATCTAAAATATACTTTCAATATCAAGATTATATGTTTTATGTGAATACAACATCTTCTTGACCTATAGATTTATAATTGCCATGACCTGTTCTCCAACTATTTCTAGAGTCCTGCGTGTGAAGGGAGTCTTGGAGGATAAAACTGTACCAATTTCATTCCATACTACATCTGATTTTTCCCATGGGTAATTAGCTGCAATATTAGCATAATCCACATTCAGACATATGTCATTCATCTTAGAAATGAATGAAATAAACATGAGTATATGTAAAAACAGGAAAAATAAAATATAAAACACTAGTACCAGTAAAACCAAATTACTTTCTGTGGACCAATATATACATTTTCTACAATACATAGACCATAGTATCACTTATCAGGGTTTCATACAATAACTAAATATACAGGTCACATGTGGAAATGTAATGTATAACATTATTACCTAGACATGCCATAGCTGATTACAGTATTAAGTAAACACTTTCCTTTCAAGCAATATGCTGGGATGGGATAAGAAACACTCCATCTTATTTCAGATGAAACGTCATTTTTCTGATCCCCTAACATGTTTCCCACAAATGCCCCTTTCTTTCAAACCAGTATTTCATGAATATGTTGTTGGAGAAAGCTCTGATGCTAGCATCCTTTTAGTTCAAGTGTGATGTTAGAGCAAAATGAGGCACCTATAAGTCACTGAACATTTAATAAAGAAGGTTTGTTTTGCCATAACACATAAGAATATGCAACAAAGATACAGTGACCTCTAGCTTCTCTGGTTGCAACCCTTCCTTGGCTCCATCTTGAAATGAATCTAATTAGTAGGTCATCATGATATGTCAATTCATGTTGTTTCAGGTACCTACCAAGGTTGAGAGTCCTAGACTACCAGCAACTGGTACATTTATGAACACAGATCAGGAAGCTACACCCAGGAAGTGGGAACCAACCAGGTTGCTAGAGATTGGAGGTGAGGGTAGTGAATGAATCTACTTCAGGAAAACTCTGGTTTTATCATATACATTTTCAAGTAAGTGAAGGATAGGTAGCAATTTTCCCATAACTTACAAGTTCCATATTACTAGTTCACCAAGCCTTACTTTGATGTTACATTAAGATGCAGAAGAGACTGTGGCTTCTCTAGTACCATGCTACTGGAGGGACAATTTTGGCAGATTATGACAAGCTAGAAGAACTCCAGGTATAGATTTTACTTAGTTCTGTATGTCTTTTGTCCAAGAACCAGCCTACCTATGTTTGAAGAGACTCAGTACTTGGCTGACCACAGAGTGATGGTTTCGGCAGGGGGAAAGGGGAAGGCATAACAATTTTCATAAAAGATGCACTGATTTTGAGAGGACTTGCAATCTTTAATACTGGAGAAAATATCCATGCCCATGGAAATACTAGTTCTCAAAGTATTGAAATATACAACTCATAACTCTCATCATTCTTTATGCCATTAATTTACATCATTGTTTAATCACACTGTGCTTTAATTTTCTTTTTTTTAATTTTTATTTAATAATTACTTTATATTGACACTCGTTTCTGTTCCGATTTTTTTTCCCTCCCTCCCTCCACCCTCTCCCCTAGATGGCAAGCAGTCCTTTATATGTTGGATATGTTGCAGTATATCCTAGATACAATATATGTTTGCAGAACCGAATAGTTCTCTTGTTGCATAGGGAGAATTGGATTCAGAAGGTATAAATAACCCGGGAAGAAAAACAAAAATGCAGATAGTTCACATTCGTTTCCCAGTGTTCTTTCTTTGGGTGTAGCTGCTTTTGTCCGTCATTTATCAATTGAAACTCAGGTCTCTTTGTCAAAGAAATCCACTTCCATCAAAATATGTCCTCATACAATATCGTTGTCGAAGTGTATAATGATCTCCTGGTTCTGCTCATTTCACTTAGCATCAGTTCATGTAAGTCTCGCCAGTCCTCTCTGTATTCATCCTGCTGGTCATTTCTTACAGAACAATAATATTCCATAACATTCATATGCCACAATTTACCCAGCCATTCTCCAATTGATGGGCATCCATTCATTTTCCAGTTTCTAGCCACTACAAACAGGGCTGCTACAAACATTTTGGCACATACAGGTCCCTTTCCCTTCTTTAGTATTTCTTTGGGATATAAGCCCAATAGAAACACTGCTGGATCAAAGGGTATGCACAATTTGATAATTTTGGGGGCATAATTGCAGATTGCTCTCCAGAATGGTTGGATTCGTTCACAACTCCACCAATAATGCATTAGTGTCCCAGTTTTCCCACATCCCCTCCAACATTCATCATTATTTTTTCCTGTCATCTTAGCCAATCTGACAGGTGTATAGTGGTATCTCAGAGTTGTCTTAATTTGCATTTCTCTGATCAATAATGATTTGGAACACTCTTTCAGATGAGTGGTAATAGTTTCAATTTCATCCTCTGAAAATTGTCTGTTCATATCCTTTGACCATTTATCAATTGGAGAATGGCTTGATTTCTTATAAATTTGAGTCAGTTCTCTATATATTTTGGAAATGAGGCCTTTATCAGAACCTTTAACTGTGAAAATGTTTCCCAGTTTGTTGCTTCCCTTCTAATCTTGTTTACATTAGTTTTATTTGTACAAAGGCTTTTTAATTTGATGTAATCAAAATTTTCTATTTTGTGATCAGTAATGGTCTCTAGTTCATCTTTGGTCACAAATTTCTTTCTCCTCCACAAGTTTGAGAGATAAACTATTCTATGTTCCTCTAATTTATTTATAATCTCATTCTTTATGCCTAGGTCATAGACCCATTTTGATCTTATCTTGGTATATGGTGTTAAGTGTGGGTCCATGCCTAATTTCTGCCATACTAATTTCCAATTATCCCAGCAGTTTTTATCAAATAATGAATTCTTTTCCCAGAAGTTAGGGGCTTTGGGTTTGTCAAACACTAGATTACTATAGTTGACTATTCTGTCTTGTGAACCTAGCCTTTTCCACTGATCCACTAATCTATTTCTTAGCCAATACCAAATGGTTTTGATGACTGCTGCTTTATAATATAATTTTAGATCAGGTACAGCTAGGCCACCTTCATTTGATTTTTTTTTCATTAATTCCCTTGAGATTCTCGACTTTTTATTGTTCCATATGAATTTTGTTGTTATTTTTTCTAGATCAATAAAATATTTTCTTGGAAGTCTGATTGGTATAGCACTAAATAAATAGATTAGTTTAGGGAGTATTGTCATCTTTATTATGTTCGCTCAGCCGATCCAAGAGCACTTAATGTTTTTCCAATTATTTAAGTCTGACTTTATTTGTGTGGAGACTTTTTTATAATTTTGCTCATATAATTCCTGACTTTCCTTTGGTAGATAGATTCCCAAATATTTTATGCTATCAACAGTTATTCTGAATGGAATTTCTCTTTGTATCTCTTGCTGTTGGGTTTTGTTGGTGGTGTATAAAAATGCTGAGGATTTATGGGGATTTATTTCGTAGCCAGCTACTTTGCTAAAATTATGAATTATTTCCAATAGCTTTTTGGTAGAATCTCTGGGGTTCTCTAGGTATACCATCATATCATCTGCAAAGAGTGATAGTTTGGTTTCCTCATTGCCTACTCTAATTCCTTTAATATCTTTCTCGACTCTTATTGCCGAGGCTAGTGTTTCTAATACGATATTAAATAATAATGGTGATAGTGGGCAACCTTGCTTCACCCCAGATCTTACTGGGAAAGGTTCCAGTTTTTCCCCATTGCATATGATGCTTACTGATGGTTTTAAATATATGCTCCTGACTATTTTAAGGAAAAGTCCATTTATTCCTATGCTCTCAAGTGTTTTTATTAGGAATGGATGTTGGATTTTATCAAATGCTTTTTCTGCATCTACTGAGATGATCATATGGTTTTTGTTTGTTTGGTTATTGATATAGTCAATTATGCTAATAGTTTTCCTAATATTGAACCAGCCCTGCATTCCTGGTATAAATCCTACTTGGTCATAGTGTATTATCCTGGTGACGATTTTCTGTAATCTTTTTGCTAATATTTTATTTAAGATTTTAGCATCAATATTCATTAGGGAGATTGGTCTATAATTTTCTTTCTCTGTTTTCAGCCTACCTGGTTTAGGTATCAGTACCAGTGCTTTAATTTTCATGTGTATATAGTACAGAGAGGCATCATGGAACAATATCTAGACTTGGAATAAGGAAAGCCTGTGTTCAGTTCCCACTTTTTATACTTGCTAGTTGTATGACCAAGGGGATTTACTTATCTTCTTTGAACTTCAGGCAACTGTCTAAGATTAAATGTTAATGGGATTGTGAACTGCATTTAAAGGATGAAGAAAGTGAAGTTCTCACAAAATTCTTGGCATATTTATGTTTAACACATAATATAGTGCTAAATATGTAACAGGTACTTGATACTTGATTAATATCTTTTAACATGCATGCTTTTAAAATGCCTGCTCATTCCATTGTGATCTTTATTAGATTATAAACATCCGGGCAGTAATATCTATATTTATATATGTATATATGTGCATGTATATATCTATATTTAATTCACTCTGGGCTGTTTTTATAACTTAGAAACATGTGGTCATAGATAAAGATCATTCTTTGTACAGACCTTTTTGTTGGGAATTGCCATTTATTCTCAGTGAAGACTTAAAGCTCAGAGTCTAGAACATGATCTAGATAGGTAGCACCATAAGAAGAGTCTGTACTTGGAGTTAGAAAGATGCCCACTTGCTAAGTTTCTTATTCTTTCTCAGTGACTGTTTCCTCAACTGTAATAAAGAGATAATAATAATAATGCTAAACCTCATAAAGTTCTATTGCAAAGTACTTTACAAATCTTAAAGAATTAATATAAATGGTAGTTATTATTTATTATTTTCTTCTATATCTGACATTCTGACAGCAAAAACTTGGGATTAGCTAAGTGTGGAATCATCCACCAACTTCTGTCCCTTTCCCATGATCACTGCCCCAGGGATAGACATTCATTTTTAATCATGGTCAACATCCTTTCCTATAACAAGTTCAATTTTCTCTAAGGAAAAAAAAACTGTCTAATACAACACTCTATTTCTAAGTACACACACACACACACACACACACTCACACACACACACACAGTCACACCATAACAACCAAGTAACTGACTTACATCAGGGATGGGACTAGGAATAATAGTATCAAAACCATTCTTTTAATGCTGTATGCTGTATTTTCTTAAGCTCTCCAACTCCTCTTTTCTCCCAGCTACCTAGTATCCAACAAATATCTTTGTCACTTTGGATCATCTGCAAGTTGCTTTCATAGACATAGGACAAGTTCTTTGCCCTTTATTCTTTCATTCCACCTTATTTCAGTGTTTCAGTATCATTGCTGAGAAACTCCCTTATATACCAATAAAATTTTTGTTTAGAGACAAGTTATATACTTTTACCTAAGACTTTCACATTTCCTTTGCTACTAGTTTGCTATGTTCTAAAAGTTTGCATAGGATTTAACATAATTTATATCAATTTATCAGAAAGTTTTGTTCTATAGTCCCATTTGGGGGCTGTTAAAATGTAGTGAAAGGATACTGGAACTCTCTGATAGGAAATGGAGCAGTGAGGTTAGTCACTTGTTGCTGTTCACTTGTGTCCCCATTTATCATACTGTCCATGGGTTTTTCTTGGTCAAAGTAACAGACTGGCTTGCCATTTTTTTTATCTAATAGATTAAGGCAAACATAATTTAAATAACTTGTTTAGCTAGAAAGTGATTGAGGCTGAATGTGAACTCTGATCTTCCTGACTCCACTCCCAGCATTCTATCCATTGAAGCACCTAGCTGCTGCCAACTATCCAGCTAGCTAGAATCTAATATCTGTCTCAAGTTTAGCAAACAAAACATTAAGTTCTAGGAAAGTTATGGAAAAGGCAAGATAAACATAAATCAGAGAGACATAAGATAGAATCGAGAACACTCAAAGAGGATGAGGAAGACCTATGTAAGTTCCAGAGTTCAAACCTCTTGTAGATCACTGTATGCAAATAGGAAACATCAAGGTCACTAAGGGAAAAAAAGAGCAGAAAAAGGTTATTAGTCACCTCGCCTGTTTTCTACTATCTCTTGTGTGCTGTTGGGCCTACTGTTGAGCCAGCAGGTTAACTAGAGCCTTAGAAGTGCAGTTTATGAATGAACCCTGTCACTAATAGACACAAGGGCAGAGTTGGAAAAACTTGATAAAGAAAGGCATTTTTTCATGAAAGTCACTGACCTGAGGTTCAGGAAACAGTGAAGTTTCATACTAGTACTATCAATAGTTTTTGTAAAAGAATTAAGGGGATAGTATACATACATACATACATACATATATATATATATATATATATATATATATATACACACACACACACACACACACACACACACACACACACATACATATGTATAAAACCAGTGTCAATTCTAAAAGTCAAGAAACAACAAAAAATCCAAAAAAGTAGAAAGAAATTCTCATGATAATCAAAAAAGTAGATACTGTGGGAAGTGGTTACACAGAAGACACTTGCCATTCTTTTAAGCAAAATATACCTTATTTTTAATGTCTATTTTTATTTTTGTTTTCAAGTCATCTCCATCTCCAAATGTATTTCTCTCTTACCCTTTGTTATTCCAAAGAAAATTATCCCTTGTACAAAGAATAAGAAAGGAGGATGAAGAGAGAAGAGATAAAAAGAAGAGAGGAGAGAGGAGAGGAAAGTCAAGAAAAAATCCTTCAACAAAACTAAGCCAAATATCAATCAAGGATGAAAGTAGGTATGGTGTTCTATATCCATAACTCCTACTTTTGCTAAAAGGCAGGAAAGTTCATTTTCTCATCTCTTCTTTGGGGACAAACTTATTTATAATTATACAACATTCAGATTTATTATTCTTATTTTCCATTTACATTTTTATAGTCAATCTATATTTCCCTGAGTCTGATTACTGTCACTCTACATCAGCTCATATAAATTTTCCCATGCTTCTCTGTATGCTTTATATCCATTGCTTCTTATAACATAATGATAATATTTTTTATAATGATGTCTTGATCTTTTCTTTAAAAGTCTCTAGAGTTATCCAATTAATCTTGATGCCTTAAAGATGCTTCCCATTATGACATTCAAGCTAATTTGGAAAAAGCTGAAAAATAACTTACAGATACCATTCAAGTTTATAAAATATTTTACATGAAATATATTCTTTGAGTCTGTCCCATTTTATTGATTAAAAAACTTAGGGGAAAATATCAAAAATTATTTGCCTATTTGCTGGGAATATTCAAAAATGCTTCAAAAACTAAATATGACAATAATATTCAATTCATAAAACTATTATAAGAATACAGAGGATTTAAGTGTCTTGCTTCATATCATACATTTATCAAGAAGTTGAATTTGAATTTAGTCTTATTCATGTATTCACTCAAAATATTTTCTAGTCTATGTCATGTTGTTTTCCATTCCTTCCCTTTGAGAGTAATCAGTTTTCTTGAAAACCTCTGGGGAAGAATAAAATACATAATAAGCAGTTTAATTAAGACTGTTCAACACTTAAAATTCTTATCCATTAAAGTACAATAAATATCTTGGTTCATCTATCTATTTTTGCCAATTGCACTTTTCCTTATTTACAATATTCTTTCCAATTTCTCTGATGCTAAGAACCTTTAAAACTTAATTCCTGACTAAATATTGTATTTTGTCTCTATTCTGTCATTTTACCATTGTTCTTATTTCAGTGTCTTAAAAGTACATTCCTTTTTCATAACCAAACTGGAAGCTCTTCAGAGGGAAAAACTAAATCTTTCCTTCTTCATGATTATTACTAAGAAGCCAATGAGTTAAAAAGGAAAAGAGAGAAAACAAATTCATTGACATTCCTCTATACAAATTTTCATGAAATGCTTTTACATAGAAATAGAGTACTGACTGCTCATAACAGTGAAAAAGGGAATAATTTCAACACAGATTTCAAGTAGGAGTAACAATTCTATTATTTGCTACTCATCTGAGAAGACAGAAAAAATGAACTGTGATTAACAATGGCCATTCCCTAGGTCTTCGCTAAGGCAAGGCAGTTGTGGTTACTCATGCAGCATTCAGGATCCATTTTTCTGCTATCATTTATCTCTATTGCATATCACATGTTTCATCTTTCCAGCAAGTCATTCTGATAAAATGTAAGTAAAGAACAGCCAGCAATGTTATAAATGAAGCACTCAGAAGCTTGCAGTAATCGGAGATATTAATAATACCTTTAATGAAAATTTGTAGCAACCCAATTTATCACTTGAAAAACTAGCAACAAATTGTGTTCTATACTGTCAAAATCTCGGGAAGGAAATCTATTAATTAAAAATGTTTAAATATCCTACTTTCCTAGTTTAATGTACATATAGATCTAATGTTTTAAATACAAAATGTCACTATCAACTCACAATGACAATTTCCCTTCTTAGAATTTGTCCTAGAGAAATAAATACCAAAGTCAAAAACAAAAGATATATGCTTACTTGTTGGGATTATTCAAAAATCTTTCAAAAACTAAAAATAACAACATTCAATTCATAAATTATTATAACAATAATGTATTTTTCTAATCTTATTACACACTATTTTCCTTCACATATATCACAATGTAACTGATCTGTTTTTACTACACATCTATAAACTAGACTCTTTCTCCTATCTTTGTTCCTTTACACTAGCTGACCCCACTCCAATGCCTGGATTGCACTCCCTCTTTTCATTTCAATGATCAGCTGAAGCACCATCTTCTAAAAGTCTCTTCTGTTAATATCTCATGAAATCATCTTGTCTTTACTTCTCTCTCTCTCTCTCTCTCTCTCTCTCTCTCTCTCTCTCTTTTTCTCTCTCTCTCTCTCTGTCTCTTTCTGTGTGTGTATGTGTGTGTGTATTTGTCTGCATTACCTGAGAGGCAACATGGAACAATAGAGAGAGAATGACCATTAGAACCAGGATAGATCTGAATTCAAGTTTTATCTCTAATACATTGTGGCCATGTAACCCTGAGCAAGTCAAAAAAAAACCTCTAAGATTTTAAGTTGCAGAGATAGAAATGTCCTGAACTGGTAGAAAGGAATTTCATTATCAAAGAATTCTCGTGTGTCAATAAAATATTAGCCCCAGTCTTATCCTTATTTTTTAATGTTATAAATATACACTTTCATACACATATTCTCTTACTAGATTGTAAACCAATTAAATGTAGACACTGATTTATTTTTGTCTTTGTATCTCAGATAGTTAGAACATATCTAATACATAATAAGTGCTTAATTTAGGCTTGTTAATTGATTGCACATAGAACAACAATAAGAATATGATACCTTTCTGGTTCCATCTTCCATAGTGCATAACCATCAGGTTATTGTTTAGTAACAAGGATAAATACTTTAGCAAAGAGGAGTTAATTATAAAGAAGGGGTCACTAATTCAAGGAACAATGGAAGGCATAGAACTTAGCACAAGTGGGCAGGGAAAAGCTATGAGATTGTTCTCTAAGAGAAAAAAAAGATCTATAATAACAAGCTGTTAAATTATTCAAGACATCTTCAGATATGACCATCTCTGTTCTATATTAGAAAACACGGTCTTACTAAACTGCCTAGAAACAGCAGCTATACTTTACCAGAAGGACTTCATA